>NC_057809.1:111865493-111918228 GCF_018294505.1 Triticum aestivum
GTCCTCAAGTGAGAGAACTTAGGCGAGTATTGGACTGCAGCTAAGCCCCCAAGTGGGAGGACTGCTCTCCACTTGGTAGGATTTTTCCAAACTTAGGCGAGTGCCTGACTGCAGCTAAGTCCTCAAGTGAGGGAACTTAGGCGAGTACTGGACTGCAGCTAAGCCCCCGAGTGGGAGAACTGCTCTCCACTCGGTAGGATTTTTTCAAACTTAGGTGAGTGCCTGACTGCAGCTAAGTCCTCAAGTGAGGGAACTTAGGCGAGTACTGGACTGCAGCTAAGCCCCCGAGTGGGAGGACTGCTCTCCACTCGGTAGGATTTTTTCAAACTTAGGCGAAATGGATTCGCAGCTAAGCCACCCACTGGGGGATTTCATTCGCAAACAAAAAACAATAACAATCACTGGGAAAATTATAACGCTCTTGTCTTTGAAAAATAAACTACATGAGTTTTTTCTTATTACATCTCATCCGAGTGAGAATTCAAGTATAAAAGGGGCGGAGTAGCTCCGCATTCCAGGCTCGCGGCTCATCAATCTGGCGATCGACATTGTAGAGGTGGTATGCTCCATTCCGAAGGACTCTGGTGACTATGAAGGGGCCTTCCCAAGTAGGGGCGAGTTTGTGTGGTTTCTGCTGATCCACTCGGAGGACTAAGTCTCCCTCTTGGAAGGCTCGATCCTTCACATTTCTGGCATGGAATCGACGCAAGTCTTGTTGGTAGACGATCGATCAGATCATGGCCATTTCTCTTTCTTCTTCCAGGAGGTCGACTGCGTCCTGCCGGGCTTGTTCTGCTTCATCTTCAGGGTAGAGCTCGACTCAGAGAGCGTTGTGAAGCAGGTCACTCGGCAAGACTGCCTCGGCTCCGTAGACTAGAAAGAATTGGGTTCTTCCGGTCGATCGGTTTGGGGTTGTCCTCAATCCCCAAAGGACTAATGGAAGCTCGTCGACCCATGCACCTGCTGCATGCTTGAGATCGCGCATCAACCGGGGTTTCAGTCCTTTGAGAATTAGGCCGTTTGCCCTTTCTGCTTGCCCATTCGACTGGGGGTGAGCGACCGAAGCATAGTCGACTCGAGTACCCTGAGAGGCGCAAAAGGCCCTGAATTTGTCAGAATCGAAGTTTGACCCATTGTCAGTGATGATGCTGTGCGGAACTCCATATCTGAATATCAACTCTCTGATGAAACTGATAGCAGTGCAAGCATCAAGATTCTTGATAGGCTTGGCTTCAATCCATTTGGTGAACTTGTCGACTGCTACTAGCACATGAGTGAAGCCGCTCCTGCCTGTTCTCAGTGGTCCAACCATGTCCAACCCCCAAACAACAAAGGGCCAGACGAGTGGAATGGTTTTCAGGGCTGACGCGGGCTTGTGCGATATATTGGAGTAATACTGACATCCTTCACACTTGTCGACTATCTCTTTTGCCATTTCATTGGCTCTTGGCCAGTAGAATCCCGCTCGATATGCTTTAGCCACAATGGTCTGAGAGGACGCATGGTGACCATAGGTCCCTGAGTGGATATCATCAAGGATCATCCGACCTTCTTCTGGTGTAATACACCTCTGACTGACTCCAGTCGCGCTTTCTTTATATAACTGTCCTTTTATGACTGTAAAGGCCTTGGACTGGCGGACGATCTGTCGAGCCTCTTCTTCATCCTCTGGGAGTTCTTTCCTTAGGATGTATGCGATGTACGGTACTGTCCAGTCGGGAGTGATGACCAAGACTTCCATGAACAGGTCAACTACAGCTGGAATTTCAACTTCAGTCGAATTCGTGGCGCTTTTTGGCTGCGGGGCCTCTTCACTGAAGGGATCCTCCTAAACTGATGGTATGTGAATGTGTTCCAAAAACACATTGCTAGGGATGGCTTCTCTTTTGGAACCTATTTTTGCCAGATCATCAGCTGCTTGATTTTTCAGTCGGGGTATGTGATGAAGCTCTAACCCCTCGAATTTCTTCTCCAGCTTTCTCACTGCATTGCAATAACCAGTCATGGTTGGACTTCTGACATCCCATTCCTTCATCACCTGATTAACCACCAAATCTGACTCGCCATAGACCATGAGGCGACGGACGCCGAGTGAAATGGCCATGCGCAACCCATACAAAAGTGCTTCGTATTCTGCCTCGTTATTGGAGGAATCAAAGTGGATTTGAAGAACATATCTGAGTTTATCTCCTCTAGGGGAGACCAACACCACTCCGGCACCGGAACCATTCAGCATCTTGGAACCGTCGAAGAACATGGTCCAATGCTCCGAGTGAACTTGAGTCGGCAGTTGCTGTTCAATCCACTCGGCGACGAAATCTGCGATTGCCTGGGACTTGATAGCTTTCTTTGCTTCAAACTTGATATCTAGAGGAAGGAGTTCAATCGCCCATTTTTTCACTCGACCAGTTGCATCTCTGTTATGCAGGATCTCTGATAGTGGGGCGTCGCTGACGACTGTAATGGAATGATCAGAGAAGTAGTGATCAACTTTCTTTGTGGTCATATAAATCCCGTATACAAGCTTCTGATAATGGGGATATCTTTTCTTCGACGGGGTCAAAACTTCAAAAATATAATATACTGGGTGCTGAACTTTGAAGGCTTTTCCCTCTTCTTCCCGCTCGACCGTAAGTACCATACTGATGACTTGTCCCGTGGCTGCAATGTAAAGCAGCAAAGGCTCCTTACTGATTGGGGCAGCAAGCACCGGCTGGGTGGAGAGCAGAGCTTTGAGCTCTGCAAACGCTGCATCAGCTTCAGGAGTCCACTCGAACTTGTCGGACTTCTTCATCAATCGGTAAAGGGGCAATGCCTTTTCACAGAGACAAGATATGAATCGACTTAAAGCGGCCAAGCAACCAGTAAGCTTCTGGACGTCGTGCACTTGCACAGGACTTTTCATTCGGAGTATAGTGCTGACTTTTTCTGGATTGGCGTCGATTCCCCGTTTGGAAACGAGAAAACCGAGCAATTTTCCGCCAGGAACTCCGAATGTGCATTTTGATGGATTAAGCTTGATATCATACCTCCTGAGGTTGGCAAAGGTTTCAGCAAGGTCAGTCAGCAGGTCGGAACCCTTTCGTGAATTGACCACAATATCATCCATGTACGCCTCCACATTCTGACTGATCTGAGTGAGCAAACACTTCTGAATCATCCTCATGAACGTGGCTCCGGCATTCCTGAGGCCGAACGGCATGGTAACATAACAGAAGCACCCGAATGGAGTGATGAAAGCTGTTTTGATCTCGTCAGGTCCATACAAACGGATCTGATGGTACCCGGAATAGGCGTCTAAAAAGGACAATCACTCACATCCCGCAGTTGAGTCGACTATCTGATCGATGCGGGGGAGAGGAAAATGATCTTTCGGGCAGGCCCGATTGATATGTTTAAAGTCAATGCACATGCGAAGTGACTTGTCCTTCTTGGGGACCATAACAACGTTGGCGAGCCACTCGGAGTGGTAGATTTCTCGGATGAACTCCGCTGCTAAGAGCCGAGCCACCTCCTCGCCAATGGCCTTTCTTTTCTGGACGGCGGACCGTCGGAGATGTTCCTTGACAGGTTTTACTTTTGAGTCGACTCTCAGGCGATGCTCAACCAGCTCCCTGGGAACACCTGGCATGTCAGAAGGCTTCCATGCGAAAATGTCCCAGTTCTCATGGAGGAACTGGATGAGCGCTTCTTCCTATTTGGAGTCGAGTGTTGTCGAGATATGAGTCGGAGTAGCGCCGGGATCGGTCGGGTGGATGTGAGCTGTCTTTGTATCGCCAGTCGACTGAAGAGCCAATTCTGTAGTGGGCTTCTTGGCTCGCAACAAATCACTCGGGTCTGCAGACTTCTGGTATTCCTGCAACTCCACCACTGCCATCTGAGCATTAGCAATCTTCGAACCTTTCTGAAAACATTCTTCCGCTTTCTTCCGATTGCCCGTAATAGTGATCACACCTTTGGGGCCAGGCATCTTCAATTTGAGATAAACATAACATGGTCGGGCCATGAAGCGTGCATAAGCCGGCCTGCCCAAAATAGCGTGGTAGGCACTCTGGAAGTCTACAACTTCAAATGTCAACTTTTCTTTGTGGTAATTCTTGGAATCACTGAAAACCACATCAAGAGCGATCTGGCCGAGTGATTCAGCCTTCTTCCCAGGAATGACTCCATGGAAACTCATGTTGCTGGCACTGAGTCTGGACATCGGAATGCCCATCCCTTTCAACGTCTCATCATACAATATGTTCAAACCACTGCCACCATCCATCAAGACTTTGGTCAGTCGAGTGCCTTCAACAACTGGGTCGACCACCAGAGCTTGCCTCCCAGGGGTGGCAATATGCGTTGGGTGATCATACTGGTCGAACATGATGGCAGTCTGAGACCATTTCAAATAACTTGGCATCACCAGAGCAACCATATTCACCTCTCGGTTGATGACTTTCAGTCGACTTTTGCTCTCAACATCAGCAAAAATCATCAGGGTGGAATTGACTTGAGGGTATCCATCGTCGCTATCTTCTTTGTCCTCAACTTTGTCTAACTCCTTTTCTTTATCTTTGGGCTGCTTGCCCTGGAACTGCTGGATCAAGAGTCGACACTGTCGAGTGGTATGTTTCGGGTAAATAAAATTACCCTCTTCATCTTTCTTGGTGTGGACGAGGCACGGCAAATCCAACACATCATTTCTGTCCTGGTCTTTAACTTTCTTGGGGTTCCAAGGTCCTTTGGGTTTCCCCTTAAACTTTCCTTGAGTCACAGCCAAGGCTTCCCCAGGAGCCGCTGGCTCGGCTTTCCGCTTCTGTTTCCGATTGGAATTTCCTCCGGTTTCTTGGGCGACTGACTTCAGCTTGCCACTCCGGAGCCGATCCTCATCTTCACCATTAGCGTACTTGGTGGCAATCTCCATCATTCGGTTCAGAGACATATCTCCGGTTCGACCGAATTTCAGATTCAGTTCTCTGTACTTGACGCCTTCTTTGAAGGCATAGACTACTTGGTGGTCAGGCACATTCTCTACCGTGTGGTGCAACGTGATCCATCTCTGGATGTAATCCCTCAAGGTTTCATTCGGCTTCTGCACGCAGGACTGCAGTTCCGTCAACCCTGTCGACCGTTTGCATGTTCCTTCAAATGTGGTGACAAACACTCGGGCGAGATCTTCCCAAGTGTAAATGCTGCTGGGTGCTAACTGGTTCAGCCATGCTCTGGCCGAGCCCTCCAACATGAGAGGCAGATGCTTCATGGCCACTTCATCATTGCCGCCGCCAATCTGGACGGCCACTCGGTAGTCTTCGAGCCAAGTATCGGGCTTGGACTCGCCAGTGAACTTGCTGACTCCAGTTGCCAACCTGAAGTTGGGAGGAATCACAACGGCCCTGATGGCTCTACTAAAGCACTCTGGCCCCGAAACATGTGCTCTGCTGCTGGTAGGAGCATCTCTGTCGTGTCCTTCCCGGTGAGCTCTATTCCTGTCAACCAAACCTTGAACGAGAATGGATCTCGCATCAAAGCCTGGCTCCCTGGAGTCGACTGGAACCCTTCGCCCAACATTACGAGGGCGTCTGTCATCCTGTTGTCGAGGCGCATACGACCCGCTCCTCGGGGGAGGGGTGGGCACTCGACGTCGATCATCACGATTGAATCAGTGATCATATTGCTCATGGTTACCAAACTAATTATGCCGGTCCCCACATCCCTCACATCTCGGGGGCGATCTTGGGCTATGAGCCGACTGGACTGTGTCTGCGGCAACGGATCTACTATGAATCCTGTTCTGCGACTGAGAAACAGCGGAATTCTGGTCTCCTGCTGCCCGGAGCAACGCTCTGATCTGCAGCAAGCCTCTGCCAGCCTCCGACTGGGAAGGCTGAATCGACTCTGCTATGCAGGCTGCAGCTGCTAAATTCTGAATCGGAGTTCGATATACCTGTGGGGGCGGGAAGAGCTGACGTCGACTGGATTCAGGAACCCGTTGCCGCGCACGCTCGTCGAGTGCTCGCTGGAGGTTCTCTAGTCGAGTGCGCTCGGCCAAGTTTGCCAGGCGCGCGTCCTCCAAGGCACGAGCCTCGGGGTTTCTTCAATGATAGGAGTGTGTAATGCATCCATGTTCCGGCGGCGAAGTTCTTCTCTCTGCAGCGACGTGAGAGGCTCGGGAAGATATTCCTCATGAGGACGCGACGGGTCGCCTCCACCCGCGCCTCCGTCCGTGCGGGGAAACCCGGGAGGACTGGGCGGTCCATCGACCATCAGAACCTCCGCCGCCGGATCGCTGCCGTCGCACTCGGATGCGGTCTCTGCGGAGCCAGTCGACAGGTCGAACAGGCCATAGAGGGATTCGCCGGGCTTGATCGCCGCGACTTGAGGGATGGCTGACTGGCGCGCCACCGCATGTCTCACCCACCGCTGAAGTCTTGACCGACCAGAGCGCCTGCGTCGGTGGGAAACTGGGAGGGAGGACAACACAGGAGCCGACCGGTAGGGGGTCAACGGTTGCCGCAGGAGAACGCCGCAGACGCATGCACTAAAGTGCGTTGCCCCGTGGACAGGGAGTGCGTCCACGTCGAGCGGAGCCTCCTGAAGCCAAGCGGAGTCGTCGGCGATGAACGTGAGTGCGCTGAGACAGATCTCGCGGCCCTCCACCAAAACTCCGCCGAAAACCATGACGATTCGGGTCGGAAAAGATCGCAACTCCTCCAACAAAACGCTAAAACACCGGCCCCACGGTGGGCGCCAACTGTCGTGGTTCTAACTCTGACAGTGATGTAGGGGGGTAAGTATGGAGAGGCAAGATCTTAGCTATAGAGGAGTTGTAGGAACGCAAGATTTACGAGTTCAGGCCCTTCTCGGAGGAAGTAATAGCCCTACGTCTCGGAGCCCGGAGGCGGTCGACTGGATTATGCGTGTGTGAATTACAGGCGTGCGAACCCTTGTTTCGGAGGAGGGGGGTGGCTTATATAGAGTGCGCGAAGACCCCAGCCAGCCCATGATACAAAGGGTTCAATGTACATTAAGGCAGGGCGTTACTGGTAACGCTAGTAATAAAGTGCTATGATGACCATAAAAGCTACTTAATAACCGACCGTTAGCATGCGGAGCGCCTTTAGGTCACCTGACCGTCGAGTGTCTTGGTCTTGGTTGAGTGATTGCTTCTTGGTTGAGTATTTTCAAGTCTGTCGAGTGAGACACCTTCAAGTCGATTGAAAGATGATTTCTTCTGGAGATGTCCTTGGATAGGTCAGTTTGGACAGGTCCATGACCCTACCCTAGGTACATAGCTTCATCAGTGCCCACCCCCCGGGCGCGCCCCCTTGCCTCGTGGACAACCCGGAGATCCACCGACGTACTTCTTCCTCCTATATATACCCATATACCCTAAAAACATCAAGGAGCAGAATAGATCGAGAGTTCCGCCGCCAAAATCCTCCGTAGCCACCGAAAATTAATCTAGACCCGTTCCGGCACCCTGCTGGAGGGGGAATCCCTATCCGGTGGCCAACTTCATCATCCCGGCGCTCTCCATGACGAGGAAGGAGTAGTTCACCCTCGGGGCTGAGGGTATGTACCAGTAGCTATGTGTTTGATATCTCTCTCTCTCTCTCTCTCTCTCTCGTGTTCTTGAGGTGGTACGATCTTGATGTATCGCGAGCTTTGCTATTATAGTTGGATCTTATGATGTTTCTCCCCCTCTACTCTCTTGTAATGGATTGAGTTTTCCCTTTGAAGTTATCTTATCGGATTGAGTCTTTAAGGATTTGAGAACACTTGATGTATGTCTTGCGTGGGATACCCGCGGTGACAATGGAGTATTCTATTGATCCACTTGATGTATGTTTTGGTGATCAACTTGCGGGTTCCGCCCATGAACCTATGCATAGGGGTTGGCACACGTTTTCGTCTTGACTCTCCGGTAGAAACTTTGGGGCACTCTTTGAAGTTATTTGTGTTGGTTGAATAGATGGATCTGAGATTGTGTGATGCATATTGTATAATCATAGCCGCGGATACTTGAGGTGACATTGGAGTATATATCTAGGTGACATTAGGGTTTTGGTTGATTTGTGTCTTAAGGTGTTATTCTAGTACGAACTCTATGATAGATTGAACAGAAAGAATAGCTTCGTGTTATTTTACTACGGACTCTTGAATAGATTGATCAGAAAGGATAACTTTGAGGTGGTTTCGTACCCTAGCATAATCTCTTCGTTTGTTCTTCGCTATTAGTGACTTTGAAGTGACTCTTTGTTGCATGTTGAGGGATAGTTATACGATCCAATTATGTTATTATTATTGAGAGAATTTGCACTAGTGAAAGTATGAACCCTAGGCCTTGTTTCCTAGCATTGCAATACCGTTTACGCTCACTTTTATCATTAGTTACCTTGCTGTTTTTATATTTTCAGATTACAAAAACCATTATCTACTATCCATATTGCACTTGTATCACCATCTCTTCGCCAAACTAGTGCACCTATACAATTTACCATTGTATTGGGTGTGTTGGGGACACAAGAGACTCTTTGTTATTTGGTTGCAGGGTTGCTTGAGAGAGACCATCTTCAGCCTACGCCTCCTACGGATTGATAAACCTTAGGTCATCCACTTGAGGGAAATTTGCTACTGTCCTACAAACCTCTGCACTTGGAGGCCCAACAACGTCTACAAGATGAAGGTTGTGTAGTAGACATCATGGTCGGCCTACTGTTAGTGTTGTTTATAGTATTGTGGGTGTGTGTTGTATCGGAAGTGTGTGGTCCTGTACTATGCTATTTTGCTTGCTCAAGTGTTCTGTTGTTTCTACTATGGCGCTTCTCTACCTGATGGCTCTATCCGACTACTATGCCTGGCAAATGACAAGTGAATTTTTCTGTGACCCATGACGACACAACACATGAACACTTTAAGTTGGAACGTCTGTGGTCTAAAATGCCCGGCTTTGAGGGCAACGGTTAGCGCAACAATTGTGTGACACCCTCAATTCAATCGTACACTAATCATACACGCGAACGTGTACGATCAATATCAGGGACTCACGGAAAGATATCACAACACAACTCTACAAATAAAATAAGTCATACAAGCATCATATTACAAGCCAGTGGCCTCGAGGGCTCGAATACAAGAGCTCGATCATAGATGAGTCGGCAGAAGCAACAATATCTGAGTACAGACATAAGTTAAACAAGTTGGACTTAAGAAGGCTAGCACAAACTGGGATACAAATCGAAAGAGGTGCAGGCCTCCTGCCTGGGATCCTCCTAAACTACTCCCGGTCGTCGTCAGCGGGCTGCACGTAGTAGTAGGCACCTCCAGCGTAGTAGTAGTCGTCATCGATAGTGGCTTCTGGCTCCTGAACTCCATCATCTGGTCGCAGCAATCGGGTATAGAAAGGGGAAAGGGGGGGCAAAGAAACCGTGAGTACTCATCCAAAGTACTTGCAAGCAAGGAGCTACACTACATATGTATGCACTGGTATCAAATGGAAAAGGGGTATCATATGTGGACTGAACTGCAGAATGCCGGAATAAGAGGGGGATAGCTAGTACTTTCGAAGACTACTCCATCTTGCAGCAGAAGAAGAGAGAAGATGGTAAGTTCACCAAGTAACATCGTGTAGCATAATCCTACCCGGCGATCCTCTCCTCATCGCCTTGTTAGAGAGCGACCACCGGGTTGTATCTGGCACTTGCAAGGGTGTGTTTTTATTAAGTAACCGGTTCTAGTTGTCATAAGGTTAAGGTACAACTCCAAGTCATCCTGTTACCGAAGATCACGGCTATTCGAATAGATTAACTTCCCTGCAGGGGTGCACCACATTTCCCAACACGCTCGATCCCCTTTGTCCGGACACACTTTTCTAGGTCATGCCCGGCCTCGGAAGATCAACACGCCGCAGCCCTACCTAGACACAACAGAGAGGTCAGCACGCCGGTCTAAATCCTATGTGCGCAGGGGTCTGGGCCCATCGCCCATTGCACACCTGCACGTTGCGTACGCGGCCGGTGAGCAGACCTAGCAACCTCCATTACAAAGGAAGTTGCGTTACGTGGTCCAACCTAGCGCGCGCCGCTCAGTCACTGACGTCACGAAGGCTTCGGCTGATACCATGATGTCGAGTGCCCATAACTGTTCCCGCGTAGTTGGTTAGTGCATATAGGCCAGTGGCCAGACTCAGATCAAATACCAAGATCTCGTTAAGCGTGTTATGTTGACATATCCACGGACGCCGACCAGGGCCAGGCCCACCTCTCTCCTAGGTGGTCTCAACCTGCCATGTCGCTCCGCCTCAAGGTAATAGTCGGGGCCGTCAGGAACCCAGGCCCACCACTACCTGGGTGGAACCACCTGCCCCTTCAGCCCCCCAACATCGGAATCACTTGCGGGTACTCAACGAGCCGACCCGACTTTAGTCGCCGCCTGTATAGTATGTATATATGTATGTATATACCCGGGATCACTTCCCGAGTGATCACGGCCCGAAAGTATAGCATGGCAGACGGATAAGAATGTAGGGCCACTGATGAAGTACTAGCAACCTATACTAAGCATGTAGGATTGCAGGTAATGTATAAACAGGTGTAGCAACAATGACAGGCTATGCGTCAGGATAGGATTAACGGAAAGCAGTAACATGCTACACTACTCTAATGCAAGCAGTATAGAGAAGAGTAGGCAATATATGGTGATCAGGGGGGGGGCTTGCCTGGAAGCTCTGCAGACAAAAGGAATCTTCGGAAGCGTAGCCATAGTCAAACACCAAAGCATGAATGGTCTCAGGGTCTATCGTGGTATCGGAGTCTACCAAAAAGAGGCAACGAAGGGGAAACAAATAAATAACAGAGCAAACAATAGCATCACAAAATATAACAAGGCAATACGCGGTGCCAGGGGTGAGCTAACGCGGGGATAGGTGATACCGGCGAAGGGGGAAAACATCCGGGAAAGTATCCCCGGTGTTTTGCGTTTTCGGACATATGAATCGGAGGGGAAAAGTTGTGTGTTCGCTATGCTAGGGATGTGTGGCGGACGAACGGGCTGCGTATTCAGATTAGTCTCGTCATTCTGAGTAACTTTCATGTACAAAGTATTTTCATCCGACTTACGATTTATTTTATATGATTTTCTAAAGTTTTATTGGTTTTTGGAATTAGTAAATTTATTACTAATTCGAAAATAAACTGAAAATACTTTTTATACTCAACTGCAGCTATACAGAGCATGACAGGTGGGCCAGGAGGTGGCTGAGTCAACAGGTAACTTGTTGACTGTTGACTGGTCAAACAAGGGTCAAGGGACCCACCTGCCATTGGCTGGGTCATCCCAGTCGGCAGGTTGACTAGTCAACTAGGTCCAGTGGGACCCAGCAGTCATTGACACAAATAAATAACCAGTGTTTACTTAAACCATTTAGTTAAATAGTGGGGGTGGGGCCAACTGTCAATGGCTAGACTAATTAACAATGTTTAATTTAACTGGGGGTTATTTAGGGGATGGGCCCCATGTGTTAGTGGCTACTTGGATTAGTTTATCTAGTCTATTAATTATGCATGCGATTAATTAGGTGTGGGTCCCATTCGTCGGTGAGTCAGAACATAATTATGAGCTGGGTTAAAGGCGCCACGTCAGCACCACCGGAGAAATTCGCCAGCGACCAAAACAGAGGCGGAGGGGCTCGGGACCTCGTCGGAAAACCGCCACAGGCATCGGCTTGACGTGCAGCTAGGTGGGTTCGGACGCTCGCGACAGCGTGCGTCAAACAATGGTTGTGGCAGTAGCGGGGGTGGCTGAACATGGCCGGAAAAGCAACGGCAGCGGCGGCCGGAGTAAGGCAACGACAGCGACGCGATAAGGCTCAAATCTGAGGGCGAACATGAGAGGTTTGTTATAGTAGCTCACCACGAGCTTGCTGGGGGGGGTCGAGGTAGTCGGAGGGCGTCGATGGCGAGCGTCTCGGCGAGGACCAAAGAGGCAGACGAGGTTGAAGAAGAGACGACGGCGACAACTTGGTGAAGCTCCTGCTCGCTAACGTTGGCATGGAGGTCGAGGCGCGCAGGGCGATGCCGAGCAGTGGGCGAGTGCACGCGCACCGGCCACGGCCTGGCGCGGCCAAGGGAGGCGAGGGCGCCGGCGGCAGGGGTGGCCATCATCGGCGGGGTGCGCGGAGGCGGGTGCAGGGGAGGGTCGGGCGAGCTCGGGGGAGGTGCAGGTCGTTGCCTGCGGGAGGAGCTGCGGGATGGCACGAGACGACGGACTTGGCGTCGGGGATGAAATGATTGCGGTCGGATCCGTCTGGGAACGGGAAGGGATGGCGAAGGCCAGCCGGACCTGGTCGCTGGGACGGAGGAGGTCAGGGCTCTCGCCTCCCACTATGGGTGGCGGCGCACGGGAGGACGAGAGGGAGTGGGGGGATTCAGTGGCGAGGGCGGCTGCGGGCTAGGTTTACCTCGGGACAAGTTTCGGGGTCACCGGTCCCGATGGCCGAAATAGCACTTCCTATATATAATTCTTTACCTCCGGACCATTCCGGAACTCCTCGTGACATCCGGGATCTCATCCGGGACTCCAAACAACATTCGGGTTACTGCATATACATATCCCTACAACCCTAGCGTCACCGAACCTTAAGTGTGTAGACCCTACGGGTTCGGGAGACATGTAGACATGACTGAGATCGCTCTCCGGCCAATAACCAACAGCGGGATCTGGATACCCATGTTGGCTCCCACATGCTCCTCGATGATCTCATCGGATGAACCACGATGTCGAGGATTCAAACAACCCCGTATACAATTCCCTTTGTCAATCGGTATGTTACTTGCCCGAGATCCGATCGTTGGTATCCCAATACCTCGTTCAATCTCGTTACCGGCAAGTCACTTTACTCGTACCATAATGCATGATCCCGTGACCAGACACTTGGTCACTTTGAGCTCATTATGATGATGCATTACCGAGTGGGCCCAGTGACACCTCTCCGTCATATGGAGTGACAAATCCCAGTCTTGATCCGTGTCAACCCAACAGACACTTTCGGAGATACCCGTAGTATACCTTTATAGTCACCCAGTTATGTTGTGACGTTTGGCACACCCAAAGCACTCCTACGGTATCCGGGAGTTACACGATCTCATGGTCTAAGGAAAAGATACTTGACATTGGAAAACTCTAGCAAATGAACTATATGATCTTATGCTATGTTTAGGATTGGGTCTTGTCCATCACATCATTCTCCTAATGATGTGATCTCGTTATCAATGACATCCAATGTCCATAGTCAGGAAACCATGACTATCTCTTGATCAACGAGCTAGTCAACTAGAGGCTTACTAGGGACATGTTGGTGTCTATTATTCACACATGTATTACGATTTCCAGATAACACAATTATAGCATGAATAAAGACAATTATCATCAACAAGGAAATATAATAATAATGCTTTTATTATTGCCTCTAGGGCATATTTCCAACAGTCTCCCACTTGCACTAGAGTCAATAATCTAGTTACATTGTGATGAATCGAACACCCATGGAATTCTGGTGTTGATCATGTTTTGCTCTAGGGAGAGGTTTAGTCAACGGATCTGCTACATTCAGGTCCGTGTGCACTTTACAAATCTCTATGTCTCCATCTTGAACATTTTCACGAATGGAGTTGAAGCGACGCTTGATGTGCCTTGTCTTCTTGTGAAACCTGGGTTCCTTGGCAAGTGCAATAGCTCCAGTGTTGTCACAGAAGAGCTTGATCGGCCCCGACGCATTGGGTATGACTCCTAGGTCGGTGATGAACTCCTTCACCCAAATTGCTTCATGCGCTGCCTCGAGGCTGCCATGTATTCCGCTTCACATGTAGATCCCGCCACGATGCTCTGCTTGGAACTGCACCAGCTTACTGCCCCACCATTCAAAATATACACGTATCCGGTTTGTGACTTTGAGTCATCCAGATCTGTGTCGAAGCTAGCGTCGACGTAACCCTTTACGACGAGCTCTTCGTCACCTCCATAAACGAGAAACATTTCCTTAGTCCTTTTCTGGTACTTAAGGATATTCTTGACCGATGTACAATGTTCCTTGCCGGGATTACTTTGGTACCTTCCTACCAAACTTACAGCAAGGTTTACATCAGGTCTGGTACACAACATGGCATACATAATAGAACCTATGGCTGAGGCATAGGGGATGACACTCATCTCTTCTATATCTTCTGCCGTGGTCGGACATTGAGCTGAGCTCAATTTCATACCTTGCAACACAGGCAAGAACCCCTTCTTAGACTGATCCATATTGAGCTTCTTCAATATATTATCAAGGTATGTGCTTTGTGAAAGACCTATGAGGCGTCTTGATCTATCTCTGTAGATCTTGATGCCTAATATATAAGAAGCTTCTCCAAGGTCCTTCATTGAAAAACTCTTATTCAAGTAGGCCTTAATGCTGTCCAAGAGTTCTATATCATTTCCCATCAAAAGTATGTCATCTACATATAATATGAGAAATGCTACAGAGCTCCCACTCACTTTCTTGTAAACGCAGGCTTCTCCATAAGTCTACGTAAACCCAAACGCTTTGATCATCTCATCAAAGCGAATGTTCCAACTCCGAGATGCTTGCACCAGCCCATAAATCGAGCGTTGGAGCTTGCACACCTTGTTAGCATTCTTAGGATCGACAAAACCTTCCGGCTGCATCATATACAATTCTTCCTTAAGGAAACCATTAAGGAATGCCATTTTGAAATCCATTTGACATATCTCATAAATCGTAAAATGCGGCAATTGCTAACATGATTCGGACTGACTTTAGCTTCGCTACCGGTGAGAAAGTCTCATCATAGTCAACCCCTTGAACTTGTCAATAACCCTTAGCGACAAGCCGAGCTTTATAGATGGTCACATTACCATCCGCTTCTGTCTTCTTCTTAAAGATCCATTTATTTTCTATGGCTCGCCGTTCAACGGGCAAATCAGTCAAAGTCCATACTTCGTTTTCATACATGGATCCTATCTTGGATTTCATGGCTTCTAGCCATTTGTCGGAATCCGGGCCCGCCATCGCTTCTTCATAGTTCGAAGGTTCACCGTTGTCTAACAACATGATTTCTAAGACAGGGTTGCCGTACCACTCTGGTGCGGAACATGTCCTTGTGGACCTTCGAATTTCAGTAGGAGCTTGATCAGAAGTATCTTGATCATTATCATTAACTTCCTCTCTAGTCGGTGCAGGCACCTCAGGAACATTTTCTTGAGTTGCGCCATTTTCCGGTTCAAGAGGTAATACTTCATCAAGTTCTACTTTCCTCCCACTTACTTCTTTCGAGAGAAACTCTTTCTCAAGAAAGGATCCATTCTTGGCAACAAAGATCTTGCCTTCGGATCTAAGGTAGAAGGTATACCCAATAGTTTCTTTAGGGTATCCTATGAAGACACATTTTTCCGACTTGGGTTCGAGCTTTTCAGGTTGAAGTTTCTTGACATAAGCATCGCATCCCCAAACTTTTAGAAACGACAGCTTAGGTTTCTTCCCAAACCATAATTCATACGGTGTCGTCTCAACGGATTTCGACGGAGCCCTATTTAAAGTGAATGCGGCAGTCTCTAAAGCATAGCCCCAAAAAGATAGCGGTAAATCGGCAAGAGACATCATAGATCGCACCATATCTAATAGAGTGCGATTACGACATTCATACACACCATTACGCTGAGGTGTTCCAGGCGGCGTGAGCTGTGAAACTATTCCACATTTTCTTAAGTGTGTGCCAAACTCATGACTCAAGTATTCTCCTCCATGATCTGATCACAGGAACTTGATTTTCCTGTCACGTTGATTCTCAACCTCACTCTGAAATTCCTTGAACTTTTCAAAGGTCTCAGACTTGTGTTTCATTAAGTAGACATACCCATATCTACTTAAGTCATCAGTGAGGGTGAGAACATAACGATAGCCACCGCGAGCCTCAACACTCATTGGACCGCACACATCAGTATGTATGATTTCCAATAAGTTGGTTGCTCGCTCCATTGTTCCTGAGAACGGAGTCTTGGTCATTTTACCCATGAGGCATGGTTCGCACGTGTCAAATGATTCATAATCAAGAGACGCTAAAAGTCCATCTGCATGTTGCTTCTTCATGCGTTTGACACCTATGTGACCAAGGCGGCAGTGCCACAAGTATGTGGGACTATCGTTATCAACCTTGCATCTTTTGGTTTTCACACTATGAACATGTGTAGCATTATGTTCGAGGAAGAATAAACCATTCACCATCGGAGCATGACCATAAAACATATCTCTCATATAAATAGAACAACCATTATTCTCGGATTTAAATGAGTAGCCATCTCGAATTAAACGAGATCCCGATACAATGTTCGTGCTCAAAGCTGGCACTAAATAACAATTATTGAGGTTTAAAACTAATCCCGTAGGTAAATGTAGAGGTAGCGTGCCGACGGTGATCACATTGACCTTGGAACCATTCCCGACGCGCATCGTCACCTCGTCCTTTGCCAGTCTCCGCTTATTCTGCAGCTCCTGCTTTGAGTTACAAATGTGAGCAACTGCACCGGTATCAAATACCCAGGAGCTACTACGAGTACTGGTAAGGTACACATCAATTACATGTATATCACATATACCTTTTGTTTTGCCGGCCTTCTTGTCCGCTAAGTATTTGGGGCAGTTCCGCTTCCAGTGACCACTTTCCTTGCAATAAAAGCACTCAGTCTCGGGCTTGGGTCCATTCTTTGGCTTCTTCCCGGCAGCTTGCTTGCCGGGCGCGGCAACTCCCTTGCCGTCCTTCTTGAAGTTCTTTTTACCCTTGCCCTTCTTGAACTTAGTGGTTTTATTCACCATCAACACTTGATGTTCCTTCTTGACTTCTACCTTAGCTGATTTCAGCATAGCAAATACTTGAGGAATGGTCTTTTCCATCCCCTGCATATTGAAGTTCATCACAAAGCTCTTGTAGCTTGGTGGAAGCGACTGGAGGATTCTGTCAATGACCGCGTCATCCGGGAGATTAACTCCCAGCTGAGTCAAGTGCTTATGTAACCCAGACATAGTGAGTATGTGCTCACTAACAGAACTATTTTCCTCCATCTTACAGCTGAAGAATTTGTCGGAGACTTCATATCTCTCGACCCGGGCATGAGCTTGAAAAACCATTTTCAGCTCTTCGAACATCTCATATGCTCCATGTCTCTCAAAACGCTTTTGGAGCCCCCGCTCTAAGCTGTAAAGCATGCCGCACTGAACGAGGGAGTAGTCATCGGTACGTGCCTGCCAAGCGTTCATAACATCTTGTTCTGCAGGGAGAACAGGTGCGTCACCTAGCGGTGCTTGTAGGACATAATCTTTCTTGGCAGCTATGAGGATGATCCTCAGGTTCCGGACCCAGTCTGTGTAGTTGCTGCCATCGTCTTTCAGCTTGGTTTTCTCTAGGAACGCGTTGAAGTTGAGGACTACATTGGCCATTTGATCTACAAGACATATTGTAAATATTTTAGACTAAGTTCATGATAATTAAGTTCATCTAATCAAATTACTCAATGAACTCCCACTTAGATAGACATCCCTCTTCTAGTCATCTAAGTATAACATGATCCGAGTCAACTAGGCCGTGTCCGATCATCACGTGAGACGGACTAGTCAACTCGGTGAACATCTTCATGTTGATCGTATCTTCTATACGACTCATGCTCGACCTTTCAGTCTTCTGTGTTCCGAGGCCATGTCTGTACATGCTAGGCTCGTCAAGTCAACCTAAGTGTTTGCATGTGTAAATCTGTCTTACACCCGTTGTATGTGAACGTTGGAATCTATCACACCCGATCATCACGTGATGCTTAGAAACGAACGAACTGTCGCAATGGTGCACAGTTAGGGGGAACACTTTCTTGAAATTATTATGAGGGATCATCTTATTTACTACCGTCGTTCTAAGCAAACAAGATGAAAAACATGATAAACATCACATGCAATCAAATAATAATAGTGACATGATATGGCCAATATCACATAGCTCCTTTGATCTCCATCTTGGGGCTCCATGATCATCTTGTCACCGGCATGACACCATGATCTCCATCATTGTGTCTCCATGAAGTTTCTCGCCAACTATTACTTCTACTACTATGGCTAACGCGTTTAGCAATAAAGTAAAGTAATTTACATGGCGTTTCTCAATGACACGCAGGTCATACAAAAATAAAGACAACTCCTATGGCTCCTGCCGGTTGTCATACTCATTGACATGCAAGTCATGATTCCTATTACAATAGCATGAACATCTCATACATTACATATAGATCATTCATCATTCATCACAACTTTGGCCATATCATATCACAAAGCACTTGCTGGAAAAACAAGTTAGACGTCCTCTAATTGTTGTTGCAAGTTTTACGTGGCTGAAGTAGGGTTCTAGCAAGAACGTTTTCTTACCTACGTGAAAACCACAACGTGATTTGTCAACTTCTATTTACCCTTCATAAGGACCCTTTTCATCGAATCCGCTCCAACTAAAGTAGGAGAGACAGACACCCGCCAGCCACCTTATGCAACTTGTGCATGTTAGTCGGTGGAACCGGTCTCACGTAAGCGTACGTGTAAGGTTGGTCCGGGCCGCTTCATCCCACAATACCGTTAAAGCAAGATAAGACTAGTAGCGGCAAGAAAGTTGACAACATCTACGCCCACAACAAATTGTGTTCTACTCGCGCAAGAAGAACTACGCATAGACCTAGCTCATGATGCCACTGTTGGGGAACGTTGCAGAAAACAAAAAAATTTCCTACGGTTTCACCAAGATCCATCTATGAGTTCATCTAGCAACGAGTGATTAGATGCATCTACGTACCTTGTAGATCGCGAGCGGAAGCGTTCAAAGAACGGGGATGAGGGAGTCGTACTCGACGTGATTCGAATCACCGAAGATCCTAGCACCGAACGGACGGCACCTCCGCGTTCAACACACATACGGAACAGCCACGTCCCCTCCTTCTTGATCCAGCAAGGGGGACGGAGAGGTTGAGGGAGATGGCTCCAGTAGCAGCACGACGGCGTGGTGGTGATAGAGCTGCAGTATTCCGGCAGGGCTTCGCCAAGCACTATGGAGGAGGAGGAGGTGTTGGAGAGGGAGAGGGAGGCACCAAAGGCCAAGGTCAGAAGTCCTCCATCTCCCCACTATATATAGGAGGGCCAAGGGGGGGGGTGCCGGCCCTAGGAGATCCAATCTCCTAGGGGTGCGGCCAAGGGGGAGGAAACCCTCCTCCCCAAGGCACCTAGGAGGTGCCTTCCCCTCCTAGGACTCTTCCTCCCTTGAAACCCTAGGCGCATGGGCCTCTTGGGGCTAGTGCTCTTGGCCCATGTAGGCCAAGGCGCACCCCCTACAGCCCATGTGGCCCCCCGGGACAGGTGGCCCCACCCGGTGGACCCCCGGGACCCTTCCGGTGGTCCCGGTTCAATACCGGTGACCCCGAAACTTGTCCCGATGCCCGAAATAGCACTTCATATATATAATTCTTTACCTCCAAACCATTCCGGAACTCCTCGTGACATTCGGGTTCTCATCCGGGACTCCAAAAAACATTCGGGTTACTGCATATACATATCCCTACAACCCTAGCGTCACCGAACTTTAAGTGTGTAGACCCTACGGGTTCGGGAGACATGTAGACATGATTGAGATTGCTCTCCGGCCAATAACCAACAGCGGGATCTGGATACCCATGTTGGCTCCCACATGCTCCTCGATGATCTCATTGGATGAACCACGATGTCGAGGATTCAAACAACCCCGTATACAATTCCCTTTGTCAATCGGTATGTTACTTGACCGAGATCCGATCGTTGGTATCCCAATACCTCGTTCATCGGGACAAGTTTCGGGGTCACCGGTATTGAACCGGGACCACCGGAAGGGTCCCGGGGGTCCACCGGGTGGGGCCACCTGTCCCGGGGGGCCACATGGGCTGTAGGGAGTGCGCCTTGGCCTACATGGGCCAAGGGCACCAGCCCCAAGAGGCCCATGCGCCTAGGGTTTCAAGGGAGGAAGAGTCCTAGGAGGGGAAGGCACCTCCTAGGTGCCTTGGGGAGGAGGGTTTCCTCCCCCTTGGCCGCACCCCTAGGAGATTGGATCTCCTAGGGCCGGCGCCCCCCCTTGGCCCTCCTATATATAGTGGGGAGATGGAGGACTTCTTACCTTGGCCTTTGGTGCCTCCCTTTCCCTGTCCAACACCTCCTCCTCCTCCATAGTGCTTGGTGAAGCCCTGCCGGAGTACTGCAGCTCCATCACCACCATGCCGTCGTGCTGCTGCTGGAGCCATCTCCCTCAACCTCTCCTTCCCCCTTGCTGGATCAAGAAGGAGGGGACGTGGCTGTTCCGTACGTGTGTTGAACGCGGAGGTGCCGTCCGTTCGGTGCTAGGATCTTCGGTGATTCGAATCACGTCGAGTACGACTCCCTCATCCCCGTTCTTTGAACGCTTCCGCTCGTGATCTACAAGGTACGTAGATGCATCTAATCACTCGTTGCTAGATGAACTCATAGATGGATCTTGGTGAAACCGTAGGAAATTTTTTGTTTTCTGCAACGTTCCCCAACACCTGACCCTCATGGCCACCCGTAAGGCGGTTGATGCCCTTCTTTCACTGCAAGAAAGCTAATTTCCGGATAGAGATCGTGTCAAAATTTCAGCCCAATTGGAGTTACGGATCTTTGGGAATATAAGAAACGGTGAAAGGGAAGAACCGGAGAATGCAGAAACAGAGAGAGACAGAGAGACAGATCCAATCTCGGAGGGGCTCTTGCCCCTCCCATGCCATGGAGGCCATGGACCAGAGGGGAAACCATTCTCCCATCTAGGGAGGAGGTCAAGGAAGAAGAAGAAGGAGGGGGGCTCTCTCCCCCTCGCTTCCGGTGGCACCGGAGTGCCACCGAGGGCCATCATCATCACCGCGATCTACACCAACACCTCCGCCATCTTCACCAACATCTCCATCACCTTTCCCCCTCTATCTATAGCGATCCACTCTCCCGCAACCCGTTGTACCCTCTACTTGAACATGGTGCTTTATGCTTCATATTATTATCCAATGATGTGTTGCCATCCTATGATGTCTGAGTAGATTTTCGTTGTCCTATCGGTGGTTGATGAATTGCTATGATTGATTTAATTTTCTTGTGGTTATGTTGCTGACCTTTGGTGCCCATCATATGATTGCACGCGTGGATCACACCCTAGGGTTAGTTGTATGTTGATAGGACTATGTATTGGAGGGCAAGAGTGATAGAAGCTTCAACCTAGCATAGAAATTGATGCATACGAGATTGAAGGGGGGCCAATATATCTTAGTGCTATGGTTGGGTTTTACCTTAATGAACATTAGTAGTTGCGGATGCTTGCTAATAGTTCCAATCATAAGTGCATAGAATTCCAAGTCAAGGATGACATGCTAGCAGTGGCCTCTCCCACATAATACTTGCTATCGGTCTAGTAAAGTAGTCAATTGCTTAGGGGCAATTTCGCAACTCCTACCACCACTTTTCCACACTCACTATATTTACTTTATCTTTCTTTATCTAAACAGCCCCTACTTTTTATTTACTTTCTCTTTATTATCTTGCACACCTATCCAACAACACCTACAAAGTACTTCTAGTTTCATACTTGTTCTAGGTAAAGCGAACGCCAAGCGTGCGTAGAGTTGTATCGGTGGTCGGTAGAACTTGAGGGAATATTTATTCTACCTTTAGCTCCTTGTTGGGTTTGACACTCTTAATTATCAAAAACTGTTGCGATCCCCTATACATGTGGGTTATCAAGACCTTTTTCTGGCGCCGTTGCCGGGGAGCAATAGCGTGGGGTGAATATTCTCGTGTGTGCTTGTTTGCTTTATCACTAAGTAATTTTTATTTGTTGTTCTTAGTTGTTCTCAATCTTTAGTTATGGATATGGAACACGAAATACCAAAAAAAATTAGGTGTACTTGCTACTCATGGAGATGGGGAACCTCCTAAAACCCTCGATGCTGGTTATGTGAAAAATATTATGTACTACTTTAATAATCCTGAGAAAACCCCATTCAATTATGTAATGGGAGTAACGTTGGATCAACGTGAATACTTTAGGGATTACCGCTTGACACAAAAAGGGAAACTATTATGGGATCAAATTCATATATTGAATTGGTATGCTAGGCAACTATGCTTGAGATATGATTATACTTGTTGCTCTAAGGTGAAGGCTCCACACTTTCCCTTTTCATGTGAATTTAATGATAATGAAACCTTAGCTTCTTATGCTAATGGTATATATGATTACTATGATGTGGAACAAATAGAAGAATTTGTTGCTTTTATGGGTTCTTATGAAATTGAATCTATGTTTAAAGAGTTTGAAGATTTTGATGATGCTGTGTATAGACCTGAAAATATAGCTATCCTGAAATATTATTATGAGAATTATGAATACAATTACGAAATTAATGCACTTATTAAGAAAGTCTTCGCTGTCCAAGAAGAGACTAATATTTTGCAGGAATCTATGAAAGAAGAAGTTGATGAAACTGTGAGCTCATTGGATGAAAAAGATGAGGAAGAGAGCAAAGAACAAAAGGAGGAAGAGAGGATTAGCTACCCATGCCCACCTTCTAATGAGAGTAACCCTCCAACTCATACATTGTTTAATTTCTCTTCGTGCTTACCAGAGGATGATTGGTATGATCCCATTGATTCTTTTGAAATATCCCTTTTTGATGATGCTTGCTATGCTTGTGGCCAAGATGCCAATATGAATTATGCTTATTGAGATGAACTTGCTATAGTTCCTTATGTTAAACATGAAATTGTTGCTATTGCACCCACGCATGATAGTCCTATTATCTTTTTGAATTCTCCCGACTGCACTATATCGGAGAAGTTTGCACTTATTAAGGATTATATTGACGGGTTACCTTTTACCGTTGCACATGATGATTTTGATGAATATAATATGCATGTGCTTGCTGCTCCTACTTGCAATTATTATGAGAGATGAACTATATCTCCACCTCTCTATGTTTCCAATATGATAAAATTGCAAGAAACTATTTATACTATGCATTGGCCTTTACTTTGTGTGCATGAATTGTTCTTTTATGACATGCCGATGCATAGGAAGAGAGTTAGACTTTGTTGTTACATGATATATGTTGGTTTGTGCTCACCACTAAATTATAAATCATTGTTAATTAAAATTGGCTTTGATATACCTTGGGATTCGGGTGGATCCATTACTTGAGCACTATATGCCTAGCTTAATGGCTTTAAAGAAAGCGCTGCCAGGGAGACAACCTAGAAGTTTTAGAGAGTCATTTATTTATGTTGTGTGTTTTTATAAATTTTAGTAATAAAAATAATGTGCCAAGGTTTGCCTTTAGGATGTTTACATTTGCTTGATGGTTTGTACGGTGCAGGACAGAAACTTTGGCTGTAGTGCGCGATTTAACATTTTTAGCTGGAACGTCAAATGGTTCTGATTCTTTTTGCACTGTCTTCCTATACAAATTTTTTATTTTTCCGAATTTTGGTAGAATTATTAAAGTATCAGAAGTATGGTGAATGTTCAGATTATTACAGACTGTTCTGTTTTAGACAGATTCTGTTTTTGATGCATAGTTTGCTTGTTTTGATGAAACTATCGATTCATATCAGTGGATTAAGCCATGAAAAAGTTATATTACAGTAGACACAATGCAAAAACGAAATATTAATTGGTTTGCAACTGTACTTAGAGTAGTGATTTGCTTTATTATACTAACGGATCTTACGAGTTTTATGTTGAAGTTTTGTGTGGATGAAGTGTTCGATGATCGAGAAGGTCTCGATGTGAGAAGAAGGAAGAGAAGCAAGAGCTCAAGCTTGTGGATGCCCGAGGCACCCCAAGTAAATATTCAAGGAGACTCAAGTGTCTAAGCTTGGGGATGCCCCGGAAGGCATCCCCTCTTTCTTCAAAAAGTATCGGTATGTTTTCGGATTCGTTTCGTTCATGCGATATGTGCAATCTTGGAGCGTCTTTTGCATTTAGTTTTCATTTTTCTTTTATGCACCTTGCTGTTATGAGATAGTACTTGGTTGATTTATAGAATGCTCATTGCACTTCACCTATATCTTTTGAGTATGGCTTTATAGAATGCTTCATGTGCTTCGCTTATATCATTTGAAGTTTGGATTGCCTGTTTCTCTTTACATAGAAAACCGCCATTTGTAGAATGCTCTTTTGCTTCGCTTAGATTTGTTAGAGAACGGGCATATCTTTTGTAGAAAGAATTAAACTCTCTTTCTTCACTTATATCTATTTAGAGAGATGACAGGAATTGGTCATTCAGATGGTTAGTCATAAAATCCTACATAAAACTTGTAGATCACTGAATATATATTAGAGTCATGCTAGTGGGTGGTTGTGAATTGTAGAAATACTTGTGTTGAGGTTTGTGATTCCCGTAGCATGCATGTATGGTGAACCGTTATGTAATGAAGTTGGAGCATGAGGTATTTATTGATTGCCTTCCTTATAAGTGGCGGTCGGGGACGAGTGATGGTCTTTTCCTGCCAATCTATCTCTCTAGGAGCATGTGCGTAGTACTTTGTTTTGATGACTAATAGATTTTTGCAATAAGTATGTGAGTTCTTTATGACTAATGTTGAGTCCATGCATTATATGCACTCTCACCCTTCCATCATTGCTAGCCTCTCTAGTACCCCGCAACTTTCGCCGGTACCATAAACCCACCATATACCTTCCTCAAAACAGTCACCATACCTATCTATCATGGTATTTCCATAGCCATTCCGAGATATATTGCCATGCAACTTCCATCATCATCATATACATGACTTGAGCATTTATTGTCATATTGCTTTGCATGATCGTAAGATAGCTAGCATGATGTTTTCATGACTTGTCCGTTTTTTGATGTCATTGCTACGCTAGATCATTGCACATCCCGGTACACCGCCGGAGGCATTCATAAAGAGTCATATCTTTGTTCTAGATACCGAGTTGTAATATTGAGTTGTAAGTAAATAAAAGTGTGATGATCATCATTATTAGAACATTGTCCCATGTGAGGTTATCAAAATAAAAGTGGCCAAAGAAGCCCCCCCCCCAAAAAAAAGGAGAGAGAGGCCAAAGAAGCCTACAAAAAAAAGAAAAAAAGAAAAAAATGAGAGAAAAAGAGAGAAGGGGCAACGTTACTATCCTTTTTCCACACTTTTGCTTCAAAGTAGCACCATGTTCTTCATATAGAGAGTCTCTTGAGTTATCACTTTCATATACTAGTTGGAATTTTCATTATAGAACTTGGCTTGTATATTCCGATGATGGGCTTCCTCAAATGCCTGAGGTCTTCATGAGCAAGCAAGTTGGATGCACACCCACTTAGTTTCAGTTGGAGCTTTCATACACTTATAGCTCTAGTGCATCTGTTGCATGGCAATCCCTACTCACTCACATTGATATCTATTGATGTGCATCTCCATAGCCCGTTGATACGCCTAGTTGATGTGAGACTGTCTTCTCCTTTTTGTCTTCTCCACAACTACCATTCTATTCCACCTATAGTGCTATGTCCATGGCTCATGCTCATGTATTGCGTGAAAGTTGAAAAGGTTTGAGAATGTCAAAAGTATGAAACAATTGCTTGGCTTGTCATCGGGGTTGTGCATGATGTGAGTATTTTGTGTGGTGAAGATGGAGCATAGCCAGACTATATGATTTTGTAGGGATAACTTTCTTTGGCCTTGTTATTTTGAAAAGACATGATTGCTTTATTAGTAGGCTTGAAGTATTATTGTTTTTATGTCAAATGATAGACTATTGCTTTGAATCACTCATATCTTAATATTCATGCCATGATTAGACATATGATCAAGATTATGCTAGGTAGCATTCCACATCAAAAATTATCTTTTTTATCATTTACCTACTCGAGGACGAGCAGGAATTAAGCTTGGGGATGCTGATACGTCTCCGTCGTATCTATAATTTTTGATTGTTCCATGCCAATATTCTACAACTTTCATATACTTTTGGCAACTTTTTATACTATTTTTGGGACTAACATATTGATCCAGTGCCAGTGCCAGTTCCTGTTTGTTGCATGTTTTATGTTTCGCAGAATATCCATATCAAACGGAGTCCAAACGGAATAAAAACTGACGGAGATTTTTTTGGAATATATATGATTTTAGGGAAGAAAAATCTACGCGAGACGATGCTCGAGGGGCCCACGAGGTAGGGGGCGCACCCCAGGGAGGCAGGCATGCCCCTGACCCTCGTGGCCACCCATAAGGTGGTTGATGCCCTTCTTTCGCCACAAGAAAGCTAATTTCCGGTTAGAGATCGTGTCAAAATTTTAGCCCAATCGGAGTTACGGATCTCCGGGAATATAAGAAACGGTGAAAGGGAAGAATCGGAGAACGCAGAAACAAAGAGAGACAAAGAGACAGATCCAATCTCGGAGGGGCTCTCGCCCCTCCCGTGCCATGGAGGCCATGGACCAGAGGGGAAACCCTTCTCCCATCTAGGGAGGAGGTCAAGGAAGAAGAAGAAGGAGGGGGCTCTCTCCCCCCTCGCTTCCGGTGGCACCGGAGTGCCACCGGGGGCCATCATCATCACCGCGATCTACACCAACACCTCCGCCATCTTCACCAACATCTCCATCACCTTCCCCCTCTATCTACAACGGTCCACTCTCCCGCAACCCGCTGTACCCTCTACCTGAACATGGTGCTTTATGCTTCATATTATTATCTAATGATGTGTTGCCATCCTATGATGTCTGAGTAGATTTTCGTTGTCCTATCGGTGGTTGATGAATTGCTATGATTGATTTAATTTACTTGTTGTTATGTTGCTGTCCTTTGGTGCCCATCATCTGATTGCGCGCGTGGATCACACCCTAGGGTTAGTTGTATGTTGATAGGACTATGTATTGGAGGGCAAGAGTGACAGAAGCTTCAACCTAGCATAGAAATTGATGCATACGGGATTGAAGGGGGACCAATATATCTTAATGCTATGGTTGGGTTTTACCTTAATGAACATTAGTAGTTGCGGATGCTTGCTAATAGTTCCAATCATAAGTGCATAGAATTCCAAGTCAGGGATGACATGCTAGTAGTGGCCTCTCCCACATAATACTTGCTATCGGTCTAGTAAAGTAGTCAATTGCTTAGGACAATTTCGCAACTCCTACCACCACTTTTCCACACTCGCTATATTTACTTTATTGTTTCTTTATCTAAACAGCCCCTACTTTTTATTTACTTGCTCTTTATTATCTTGCAAACCTATCCAACAACACCTACAAAGTACTTCTAGTTTCATATTTGTTCTAGGTAAAGCGAACGTCACGCGTGCATAGAGTTGTATTGGTGGTCGATAGAACTTGAGGGAATATCTGTTCTACCTTTAGCTCCTCATTGGGTTCGACACTCTTACTTATCGAAAACTGCTGCGATCCCCTATACTTGTGGGTTATCACTTGGCGGAGGCTCCGTATCGTAAAACGCGATGAATTCTTCTCTCTGGTTTTTCCCCGCTTAGTACAGGTGAATGCTAGAAAAAGACTGGGAAGCGACCAGCTAGAGAGCGACAACAGTCATGAACATGCATTAAAATTAATCAACACCGAATGCAAGCATGAGTAGGATATAATGCACCATGAACTTAAATATCGTAGAGGCTATGTTGATTCTATTTCTACTACATGCGTGAACATGTGCCAAGTTAAGCCACTCGAATCGTTCAAAAGAGGATACCACCCTATCATACCACATCACAACCATTTTAATAGCATGTTGGCACGCAAGGTAAATCATTATAAGCTCCTAGCTAATTAAGCATGACATAAGCAACTATAATCTCTAATTTTCATTGCAAACATGTTTATTCATAATAGGCTGAATCAGGAACCATGAACTAATCATATTTACAAAAACAAGAGAGTTCGAGTTCATACCAGCTTCTCTTATCTCAATAAGTTCATCATATAATCATCATTATTGCCTTTCACTTGCACGACCGAACGATGTGGATAATAATAATAGTGCACATGCATTGGACTAAGTTGGAATATGCAAGCATTCAATAAATAGGAGAAGACAAGGCAATATGGGCTCTTTTGTGAGATCAACAATAATGCATATAAGAGCCACTTCAACAATTTAATTATGGTCTTCTCCTATCGACCCCCAAAGAAAAGAAAAGAAATAAAACTATATACACGGGAAAGCTCCCAACAAGCAAAAATAAGAAACAGGAAATCTTTTTGGGTTTTCTTTTTAATTACTACTACAAGCATGGAAATTAAAACTAGCTAAAAGCTACAACTAATTTTTTTTGTTTTTCTTAAGGTTTATTAAACATACAAGAAGAAAGCATAAAAAGTAAATAAAGTAGGATGGATGATACAATGAAAAAGTATGAGCACCGACATCTAACAATGAGTGTGTGAACATAAATGTAATGTCGGTGAGAAATACGTACTCCCTCAAGCTTAGGCTTTTGGCCTAAGTTGGTCTATGGCCACGGCTGGCTTGGCAGATATCCAAAGTTATAACTGGGGTCATACTACGATGCAGCAGTCATTGCATCGTGGGCTGCAGCTTGGAGGCGAGCTATCTCAGCTCTCCTCTTATACTCTTCCGCCTCCTCTCTGGTTATAAAATAT
This sequence comes from Triticum aestivum, assembly GCF_018294505.1. Lineage (NCBI taxonomy): Eukaryota > Viridiplantae > Streptophyta > Magnoliopsida > Poales > Poaceae > Triticum > Triticum aestivum. Next base: position 111,894,207 of record NC_057809.1, read on the forward strand.
CCCCTTTTTGCCTGAAAGTCAAAGAAAGTAGAAGCAGGGAGAGCGATGTGATAGGTGCGTCGTTTGTCAAAGATTAGTCGGTACTAGAGGAACTGATCGTTCCTCTCAACAAATTGATGATGAACCATAGCCTCATAATCCAAAGAAGCAGGGGGCAACTCAATATCATCTTCACGTATGGTTACACCAAGAAAATTAGCTATGTGGGTTGCATAAATTCCACCAAAGAAATATCCATTAAATCTATTAAGATGCAACCTACGTGCAACAATGGCTCCCAAATTATAAGATTTATCTCCTAACACAGCACTCCTAAGAATACTGAGGTCAGGGACACACATGTGACATGCTTCATCTTTACCATTGATGCATCTACATATGAAGAGAGCAAAATAATGTATAGCAGGAAAGTGAATGCTCCCTATGGTAGCTTGTGTTATATCTCTAGATTCCCCCACAGTTATATTAGCAAGAAAATCTCTAAATTTAGATTTGTGAGGTTCCCTAACACTACCCCATTGTGGAAGTTTGCAAGCAGTGGTAAAATCCTCTAAGTCCATCGTATAAGATTTTTCATAAAGATCAAACATGACAGTTGGAGAATTGCGTGAAGATGAAAATTCAAACCTCCTCATAAAGGAACTAGTGAGATAATGGTACTAGCGGCACTTTTCCTCCTCGAAGATCACAAGATCAGCGCTACGCAAATATGCGTTAAATTCTTCCTTGATTTCCGCTCAATCCATAAAGTCCTCTGAAGGCCATTCACAGGGCCTCACTGGAGCGTCCCTTGGTGGCTCATCATCAGCATCACGCATTGCAAGCCTGGGTTCTTGTTTCCTTGAAGAGCCACCTTGGTACATTTTCCTAAACATATTTCTTCCCCTGAAAAATTTCTGAAATTTTTAGTAACTTAAAATAAAAGTGAACCAAACTCAACAATATTGATAGAAACTACTCCTACAAGTGCCTAGAGCCAATATCATGCATCAAAACTACTTGGAACCATATAAATTTGACATGCACGCTCAAGAACAGGGTCACCTAGGCAGCACAAATTTGCAATGAATAAAGCACTAGAACAAAAACTAATTGGACCAATGGAGGAGTCACATACCAAGGAACAATTCCCCCAAGTAGTTTTGTGAGAGGTGCTTTGAGCAAGGAGATCGAAAATGGCAGCAAAATGAGCTTGGACTCGGGTTTGAACTGGATAATCGTGTTTGTGGGAGGAAGAAGGAGTGTGTGGGTGCAGGAATAAGTGGAGGAGGGCCACCATGGGCCCACGAGGCAGGGGGTGCGCCCTCCACCCTCGTGTCCAGGTGGATGCCCCCCTGCTATGTTCTCAGTGCCAAATATTCTTAAATATTCCAGAAAAAGTCATATTTAAATTTCAGGGCATTTGGAGAACTTTTATTTTCGGGGTATTTTTATATTGCACGGATAATTCAGATAACAGAGAAAAAATACTAATTTTATTTTATTTAATATAAATAACAGAAAGTAAAAGGAGGGTACATCGAGTTGTGTTTTCTAAATTCATCCACCTCATGATCATCAAAAGGAATCCACTAACAAGGTTGATCAGGTCCTGTTAACAAACTCATTCCGAATAACATGGAACCGGAGAACTTTCGAATAACACCAGGTTACCTCAACGGGGATATGCACATCCCCAACAATAAGAATATCATATTTCTTCTTGACAGTAGGAAGAGGAAATTCAAAACCTCCAAAAATAATCGATGGAATTTTTCCAATAGAATTGATACTGTGGACTTGAGGTTGTTTCCTCGGAAAGTGTACCGTATGCTCATTACCATTAACATGAAAAGTGACATTGCCTTTGTTGCAATCAATAACAGCCCTGCAGTATTCAAAAAGGGTCTTCCAAGAATAATAGACATACTATCGTCCTCGGGAATATCAAGAATAACAAAGTCTGGTAAAATAGTAACGTTTGCAACCACAACATGCACATCCTCACAAATACCGACAGGTATAGCAGTTGATTTATCAGCCATTTGCAAAGATATTTCTGTAGGTGTCAACTTATTCAAATCAAGTCTACGATATAAAGAGAGAGGCATAACACTAACACCGGCTCCAAGATCACATAACGCAGTTTTAACATAGTTTCTTTTAATGGAGCATGGTATAGTGGGTACTCCTGGATCTCCAAGTTTCTTCGGTATTCCACCCTTAAAAGTATAATTATCAAGCATGGTGAAAATTTCAGCTTCCGGTATCTTTCTTTTATTTGTAACAATTTCTTTCATATACTTAGCATAAGGATTCATTTTAAGCATATCAGTTAATCGCATACGCAAAAAGATAGGTCTAATCATTTCAGCAAAGCACTCAAAATTCTCATCATCCTTTTTCTTGGATGGTTTGGGAGGAAAAGGCATGGGTTTCTGAACCCATGGTTCTCTCTTTACCATGTTTCCTAGCAACAAAGTCTTTCTTATCATAATATTGATTCTTTGATTGTGGGTTATCAAGGTCAATAGCAGGTTCAATTTCTATATATTATCATTGCTAGGTTGAGCATCAACATGAACATTATCATTAACATTATCACTAGTTTCAGGTTCATTACCAGATTGTGTTTCAGCATCAGAAATAGAAATATCATTTGGATTCTCAGGTGTTTCAGTAATAGGTTCACTAGAAGCATGCAAAGTCCTATCATTCTTCTTTTTCTTCCTTTTAGAAGGACTATGTGTGATGAGGACATGACTACCTTGGATACGACCAAAAATATTGCATACATGCATATTTGTCAGGTGATTTCTAATGCAAACTATTCAATAGTCTATTTATGTTATCCAGAACAAAAATACTTCACACATTTTTGTGTTTTGTCTAATTGCAGGTGTATGGGACATTTATACAATCCACATATGAAGATAAGGGAAAAGGAGATGTTTAGGTTGTGTTCAAAAAGTCCTCTCACGTCACTTTTGGGCCAAGAGAAGGTAGAGTCCAAGTCTCTCACGTTCTGGATTTAGATTCGGACTGCACAGACATACCTGACTCAAAACGCCAACAACTTTTTCATACGGACTCCGAATTGGGTGATTCTTTTTTTGTTGGAAACTAGATCTCGTGCTCTTTCCATACCAATTGGATTCACCTTCAAATTCGTATGGAGTGTTGAGTTACGGACGAAACAATCTGACGTTGCAGCAGAATCCGAGTCAAACTACAAGCCCAAAGGTGTTGCATCACCTCCACTTGGGCCCATGAGCCTTGTACGACCTAGGGTTAGTTTTAGGCTGCCTTGGGACGTCCTCCCACCTCCTTGGCCGCCACCCCTTGCTCCTATATAAGTAGATCCATCTAGTAGCTTTTTCCTTGGGATTTGTTTAGTTAAAAGTTAGCCATTGCAACTTCATGTACTTCGTTTGTGTCCAATGACCAGACCAAGACCGCTTCCGGATCCCCACCATTATCAATACCTCATATATATTTGCAATATTCAGATTGTTTTATCATATTCTTGCTCGTTCTTCGATTGCTTGCAGGAATAGACCTTCGTGGTCAGGCTGACCGTGCTTCCGGCATCGTCAGTAACCTCAGGAGATTGGTTTAGAGATTGCTAAGGCGCAACGTCGTGCACGTTTGTAGTCGGATCGTCAAAGTCATCTCCACCAAATCGATAGTTATCATCTCATCGAAAGATCAGGACACCCTCGCCTCTATCAAGGTGCATCTACATTATTTCTCTGAGAATCTTGCTCAATTCTCTTAGGGTGGCCTTCAGGATACAAAGGTTCCTGAGTCATTCTACCAGTTCTAGTAGCCACTCTAGCAGCATAGTCATTATTCTTACTATTCAATTCATTGAGCAAACCATTTTGAGCTTTAAGTACTTGTTCTACTTGAGTGGTAACCACAGAAGCATGTTTACTAATAAGTTTAAGTTCACCTTTAACATTAGCCATATAATCACCCAAGTGTTCAAGCATATCAGCACTGCCTTTTAATTCTCTACCAAAATAAGCAGTGAAGTCTTCTTGCTTAAACTTATCAAACTCATCTAAGCATGGGCTAGCAAACTTAGTAAATGGGATTTCAGCTTTACCATATCTATAGAGAGAATTTTACCTTTACTACCTGTGTCGGGTTATCAAGACCATGTATTTCTTCAATAGGAGATGGATTAAAATTATGCATTTCTTCGACAGGCGGTAAATTAAGACCATGTATTTCTTCAATAGGAGGTAAATTCTTAACATCTTCAGCTTTAATACCCTTTTATTTCATGGATTTCTTTGCCTCCTGCATATCTTCAGGACTGAAAAATAGAACACCTCTCTTCTTTGGATTTGGTTTAGGAATAGGCTCAGGAAGTGTCCAATTATTTTCATCAGTCAACATATTATTTAATAGAATTTCAGCTTCATCCAGTGTTCTTTCCCTGAAAACAGAACCAGCACAACTATCCAGGTAATCTTTGGAAGCATCGGTTAGTCCATTATAAAAGATATCAAGTATTTCATTTTTCTTAAGAGGATGATCAGGCAAAGCATTAAGTAACTTAAGAAGCCTCCCCCAAGATTTTGGGAGACTCTCTTCTTCAATTTGCACAAAATTATATATATCCCTTAAAGCAGCTTGTTTCTTATGAGCAGGGAAATATTTAGCAGAGAAGTAATAAATCATATCCTGGGGACTACGCACACAACTAGGATCAAGAGAATTAAACCATATCTTAGCATCACCCTTTAATGAGAACAGAAATATTTTAAGGATATAAAAGTAGCGAGTTCTCTCATCATTAGTGAATAGGGTGGCTATATCATTCAATTTAGTAAGATGTGCCACAACAGTTTTAGATTCATAGCCATAAAAATGATCAGATTCAACCAAAGTAATTATATCAGGATCAACAGAGAATTCATAATCCTTATCAGTAACACAGATAGGTGAAGTAGCAAAAGCAGGGCCAGGTTTCATTCTAGCATTAAGGGATTGCTGCTTCCATTTAGCAAATAACCTGTTTAGATCATATCTATCATTGCAAGCTAAAATAGCTCTAGCAGATTCTTCATCCAGAACAGAACCCTTAGGAACAAGAGGCAATTCATATTTATTAGGGGGAGAGTCTTCATCATCACTTTCATCAATATTATCAGTTTCAATAATTTCATTCTCTCTAACCCTAGCAAGTTGTTCATCAAGAAATTCACCAAGTGGCATAGTAGTATCAAGCATCGAAGCAGTTTCGTCATAAGTATTATGCATAGTAGAAGTGGCATCATCAATAACATGCGACATATCAGAATCAATAGCAGAAGCAGGTTTAGGTGTCGCAAGCTTACTAAACAGAAGGTGAATCAAGTGCAGAGCTAGATGGCAGTTCCTTACCTCCCCTCGTAGTTGAGGGATAAATCTTGGTTTTTGGATCTCTCAAGTTCTTCATAATGATAATCCCAAGTGACTCAAAGAATAGAGCTATGCTCCTCGGCAACGGCGCCAGAAAATAGTCTTGATAACCCACAAGTATAGGGGATCGCAACAGTTTTCGAGGGTAGAGTATTCAACCCAAATTTATTGATTCGACACAAGGGGAGCCAAAGAATATTCTCAAGTATTAGTAGCTGAGTTGTCAATTCAACCACACCTGGAAACTTAATATCTGCAGCAAAGTATTTAGTAGCAAAGTAATATGATAGTAGTGGTAACGGTGGCAAAAGGTAATGATAACGAATGTAATGTTTTTGTTGTTTTGTAGTGATTATAGCAATAGCAACGGAGAAGTAAATAAGCGAAGAACAATATATGGAAAGCTTGTAGTCAATGGATCGGTGATAGAGAATTATGTCGGATGTGGTTCATCATGTAATAGTCATAACCTAGGGTGACACAGAACTAGCTCTAATTCATCAATGTAATGTAGGCATGTATTCTGAATATAGTCATACGTGCTTATGGAAAAGAACTTGCATGACATCTTTTGTCCTACCCTCCCGTGGCAGTGGGGTCCTAGTGGAAACTAAGGGATATTAAGGCCTCCTTTTAATAGAGTACCAGACCAAATCGTTAACACATAGTGAATACATGAACTCCTCAAACTACAGTCATCACCGGGAGTGGTCCCGATTATTGTCACTTCAGGGTTGCCGGATCATAACACATAGTAGGTGACTATAGACTTGCAAGATAAGATCAAGAACTCACATATATTCATGAAAACATAATAGGTTCAGATCTGAAATCATGGCACTCGGGCCCTAGTGACAAGCATTAAGCATAGCAAAGTCATAGCAACATCAATCTCAGAACATAGTGGATTAGGGATCAAACCCTAACAAAACTAACTCGATTACATGATAAATCTCATCCAACCCATCACCGTCCAGCAAGCCTACGATGGAATTACTCACGCACGGCGGTGAGCATCATGAAATTAGTGATGGAGGAAGGTTAATGATGACGATGGCGACGGATTCCCCTCTCCGGAGCCCCGAACAGACTCTAGATCAGCCCTCCCGAGAGGTTTTAGGGCTTGGCGGCGGCTCCGTATCGTAAAATGCGATGAATCCTTCTCTTCTATTTTTTTCTCGCCGAAAGCAAATATATAGAGTTGGAGTTGTGGTCGGAGGAGATCTAGGGGGCCCACGAGGTAGGGGGGCGCGCCCAGGGGGGCAGGCGCGCCCCCACCCTCGTGGCTAGGGTGTGGGCCCCCTGGTCTTCATCTTTTGCAAGGATTTTTTATTATTTCCAAAAAGACGTTCCGTGAAGTTCCAGGTCATTCCGAGAACTTTTGTTTTTGCACATAAATAACACCATGGCAATTATGCTGAAAATAGCATCAGTCCAGGTTAGTTCCATTCAAATCATGCAAGTTAGAGTCCAAAACAAGGGCAAAAGTGTTTGGAAAAGTAGACACGACGGAGACGTATCTGTCTACAAGAGACAAAGCTCAACAGCGTCGACAAATTCGTCACTACCTTTCTACGTGGCAATAGACTTCAAAGTTTTGCACAACACCCAACGTTAGGGACTAGGGGAGGAATTCTACTCCTATGGGATGACAATGTTCTTGACATCTCTGATATCACCGCATCGACCTATTGCCTCTCTGGCATGGTCCGCATCCATGCAACCGACGTCTGCTTTATGGTCACGTCTGTATATGGGCCAACTAATCACGCTTGCAAAGATGCTTTCTTTGCCGAGCTCATCTCCCACAAGCCTCCCAATGGGATTGCTGGCTAGAACTTGGTGATTTCAACCAAATTTACCGCGCACGAGACAGAAACAAGAGAAATTTTAACCGGAGTCGGATCAATCGGTTCTGGGTTGCATTGCAATCTTGTGAGCTTAAAGAAATTCACCTGCAGAATAGGCGCTTCACTTGGAGTAATGAGTGGGACAACCCAACTCTTTGCAAGCTTGACTCCTTCTTCTGTAATGTGGAATGGGATATGGCCTTCAACACCCATGTGCTTCATGCTTTATTGTCTTCCCTCTCCGACCATTGCCCCCTCCTGCTTGTGGATGACAAAGGGCCTAGAAGGCCAAGATCTTTTAAGTTCGAGCACTTCTGGACTTCTTTGCCTGGCTTTTCCGAGGTGGTGCAAAAGGCATGGGGTGAGCATGTTGGGCACTCGGAGCCATACCAAGTTCTATACCACAAGCTCAAAAAAACCGCGACCCGGCTTACTGAGTGGAGCAAGAACCTATTCTCCAAGGCAAAGGTCCAACTCCATGCTGCCCTACTTGTGATTCTTCACCTCAACATTGCACAAGAGGCACGGGTCCTCTCTCCAGAGGAACGTGACATATGCTCGAGGCTCAAGCGGAGGGTGATCAGTTTGGCGGTACTTGAGAGGACTAGGAAGAGCCAATGTGCTTGGTTAGCCAACTTGAGGCATGGGGATGCAAACACAAAATTCTTCCATCGCCGCATCAATGCCAGAAGAAGGAAGAATCACATTCACCGGATCAAACATGCGCATGGGTGGGTGACTGAGCACAAGGAAAAAGACAAGATCATCCATGACCACTTCTCTGAGGTTATGAGTAGGGGACGTAGTAGCAACAAAGACTTCAACTGGGAGGAGCTTGGGGTAGAGACCCATGACTTTCATGACCTGGGTAACACCATCACGGAAGATGAGGTTTGGGCGGCCAAAAAATAGATGCCTAGTGATAAGGCGCCTGGTCCAGATGGCTTCACAGGGATTTTCTTCAAGAAGTGTTGGTGAATCATCAAGCATATGGTCATGAGTGTCATCCAGTGCTTTGACTCCCTTCAAACCTCCAACCTGCAATGGGTGAATTCCTCCAATGTTGTTCTATTGCCCAAAAAGGAGGGCGCGGAAGGCATCTCTGGTTATAGACCTATCAGTCTCATACATGCCCTAGCCAAAATTATTGCCAAGGTCTTTGTCGCTTCGGCTTGCTCCTCTCATGGATGACCTGGTCTCCAACGCACAAAGTGCCTTCATCAAGAGGCGTAGTATCCATGATAACTTCATGTGTGTTCGAAATTTTGCTAGGCGGTTACACAAGTGCAAGACCCCTGCTCTGCTCTTCAAGCTGGACATAAGAAAGGTCTTTGACTCCGTTAAGTGGGAATACATTTTGGATCTCCTCCAGCGTATGGGATTCCCGGACAAGTTCCGGGTTTGGATTGTCCCGCTGCTTTCCTTGTCTTCGTCTCGCATTCTCTTGAATGGGATCCCCCCATTAAACATGGTGGTGGGCTTTAGCAGGTTGACCCCATCTCCCCATTTCTTTTTGTCATCGTGATTGATCGGCTCCATAAGATTCTGGATTTGGCAACCCGGAAAGGCCTTCTTCACAAGATTCGGGGGTGAGGCCCCATGGTGAGAACCTCCCTATATGCGGATGATGCCGCGGTTTTTTGTTATCCTGTCAAAACAGACATCGACAACCTTGTGTCCATCTTGAGAGGTTTTGGGGAGGTGACTGGCCTTTGCACCAACTTTCAGAAAAGCTTCGTCGTGCCAATTCGATGCAATCATCTTAATATTGGGCACATTCTTCAGAGCATACCGGCATCTCGTGCTACCTTCCCGGTGAAATATCTAGGCCTGCCACTCTCCGTTTGGCAACTTAGGAAGGTGGACTTCCAATACCTTGAGGACAAGGCGGCTGGCAAGTTGGTCATGTGGGACGACCAAAACATCACTACTATCGGTCGCACAACACTTGTTAAGTCGGTCATTTCCACCCAAGCAATCTACTCAATCATGCCTCTTATCGTGTCGCCAAGCATGCTTAACGGCCTCAATAAATTGGAGAGGGCGTTCCTATGGTCCGGCACGGACAAGACAATGGGGGCCAAATGCAAAGAATTGGAAAATGGTTTGTAGACCTACGGAGTATGGGGGTCTTGGGGTACTCAACGCCGACAAATTTGCGCGTGACTTACGACTATGATGGTTGTGGTACGAATGGAAGGCGCCCCACAAGTTGTGGGTGTGTTTTGGTAATCCTTGCACTGACGACGACCTGGAGTTTTTCTACGCCTCTACAACTATCACCGTTGGTGACGGCGCTAAGATGCCGTTTTGGGGCTCTCCTTGGCTGTTTGGGTGAAAGCCCAAGGATATGGCACTATTAATATTCGAGGCCTCAAGGAAGAAAAAATTGGAAGGTGCGGGAGGCTCTCAAGGGAAATGCTTGGATTCTCAAAATCAATCTCAACACCGTTGTCACCGTAGGCCACATTCGCGAATTCTTCACTCTCTGGATGCTTGTCCATGACTTCCACCTTGATGGGCAAGCCGAAGATGATATCATTTGGAAACACGCGAATGATGGGATCTACTCGGCGGCCACCGTGTATAAGGCTCAATTCCTTGGTTTGACGCTCTCACCCATGGACCGCATGGTTTGGAAGGCTTGCCCCCCCCCCAGGTTAAATTCTTTGCTTGGTTAGCTCCACAAGACCATATTTGAACCGTTGATCGGTTGGAGAGGCGTGGTTGGGCAAACTGTGGCCTTTGCCAACTATGCAAGAGCGAACAAGAAGCGGGGCCTCACCTCTTCTTCAAGTGTCGGTACACGCTTAGACTATGGAGATCTATCATCGAGAAGCTTGGGCTACCTCACGTCAACACCTCTGAGTGGCATCTTGATGAGTCCGTCAACGAGTGGTGGGACAAAGGAACCGATAACCGCAACCCACACTGGCATGCCATGACCTCCCTCACCATGCTCATCTCATGGACCGTTTGGAACGAGCGGAATGCTAGAGTGTTTCGTCAAAAATTTGCTGCACCGCCTGTTCTCCTTAGATCCATTCTTGAAGAAGCAAAGTTATGAGTTTCTGCCGGCGCAAAGAAACTTGGGTCTGTAATTTTGTGTGAGTAATTCTCATGCCGTTTGTGTGTGGGGTTATGTAAAACTCTAAGCTCTATACTCTCCTTATTTAATAGATGAGGCAAATCTTATGCCTCCGTTTCGAAAAAAAATATTGCGTATTTGGCACTGTCACGATATGGAATTTTGTGACTTTACACTGTCACGAAAGTGTGGAGGTTAGCAGAGAGAGTGGGCAAAGACGGCTCATATACGAAGAAGCCTGGCAGAGGGAAGAATCATATGATGATGTGGTGGTGCGGGGATGGACCACTTGTTCAGTTAGCGAAGGCCTTATGGGCCTAAATAATGTGTTAACGAACATGAAAGTGCACTTAACAAATTGGAAGAGCCAAAAAATGATGATGTCAAGTGAAAATTTAAGAGGGTGCGACGGGAGTTCAAGCGGAAGCATGCTAGTTCGTTTTGCAGAGGCATCCCTCGTCGAGAGCGGGAGATGGCAAGATAATTGAGCGGCCCGCTGCGTAAGGAAGAGGTGATGGCTGGAGAATGATCTTAGGTGGATTGGCTATGTGTGGGAGATTGTAATACCAAGTTCTTTGGGGATCGTTGCAGAAATTAAAATTTTCTACGCATCACCAAGATCAATCTATGGAGAAACTAGCAACAAGAGAGAGGAGTGCATCTTCATACCCTTGAAGATCGCGACACGGAAGCATTACAAGAACCCGGGTGAGGGAGTTGTACTCGTGGCGATTCAGATCGAGGTTGATTCCGATCCAAGCACTGAACAACGGTGCCTCCGTGTTCAACACACGTGCAGCCCGATGATGTCTCCCACGCCTTGATCTAGCAAGGAGAGAGGTATAGGTTGGGGAAGACAAATCCAGCGGCAGCACGACAGCGTGGTGGTGTTGGAGCAGCGTGGTACTCCGGCAGGGCTTCGCCAAGCGTCGCGGGAGGAGGAGGTGTTGGGGAGGGGGAGGGTTGCGCCTTGGATGTGGTGCGGCTGCCCTCCCACCTCCCCTCTATTTATAGGGGCAAGGGAGAGGGGGCGGCCCCTCCAGATGGATCTAGAGGGGGGCAGCGGCCAAGGGGCGCGAGGCTAGCCCCCCAAGCTAAGGGGGGCGCCCCCTTTAGGGTTCCCCCAAACCCTAGGCGCATGGGCCCTAGGGGTTTTGGCGCCCAGCCCACCTAGGGGCTGGTTCCCCTCCATATTCAACCCATAGGGCCCTCCGAGGCAAGTGGACCTTCCCGGTGGACCCCCGGAACCCTTTCGGTGGTCCCGATATAATGCCGATTAAGCCCTGAACACTTCCGGCGACCGAATAAGGACTTCCCATATATAAATATTTGTCTCCGGACCATTTCCGAACTCCTCATTACATCCGGGATCTCATCCGGGATTCCTAACAACATTCGGCAACCACGTACTTCTATTCCCTATAACCCCAACGTCATCGAACCTTAAGTGTGTAGACCATACGGGTTCGGGAACCATGCAGACATGACCGAGACATCTCTCCGGCCAATAACCAACAGCGGGATCTTGATACCCATGTTGGCTCCCACATGTTCCACGATGATATCATCGGATGAACTACGATGTCAAGGATTCAATCAATCCCGTATACGATTCCCTTTGTCTACCGGTATAGTACTTGCCCGAGATTCGATCGTCTGTATACCGATACCTTGTTCAATCTTGTTACGGCAAGTCTCTTTACTCGTTCCGTAACACATCATCCCGTGACCAACCCCTTAGTCATTGAGCTCATTACGATGATGTCTTACCGAGTGGGCCCAGAGATACCTCTCCGTCATACGGAGTGACAAATCCCAGTCTCGATTCGTGCCAACCCAACAGATACCTTCGGGGATACCCGTAGTGTACCTTTATAGCCACCCAGTTACGTTGTGACGTTTGGCACACCCAAAGCATTCCTATGGTATCCGGGAGTTGCATAGTCTCATGGTATAAGGAAAAATACTTGACATTAGAAAAGCTTTAGCAGACGAACTACATGATCTTGTGTTATGCTTAGGATTGGGTCTTGTCCATCACATCATTCTCCTAATGATGTGATCCCGTTATCAACGACATCCAATGTCCATGGTCAGGAAACTGTAACCATCTATTGATCAACAAGCTAGTCAACTAGAGGCTCGCTAGGGACATGTTGTGGTCTATGTATTCACACATGTATTACGATTTCCGGATAACACAATTATAGCATGAACAATAGACAATTATCATGAACAAGGAAATATAATAATAACCATTTTATTATTGCCTCTAGGGCATATTTCCAATAGTCTCCCACTTGCACTAGAGTCAATAACCTAGTTACATTGTGATGAATCGAACACCCATAGAGTTCTGGTGTTGATCATGTTTTGCTCGTGGAAGAGGTTTAGTCAACGGGTCTGCAACATTCAGGTCCGTATGCACTTTACAAATATCTATGTCTCCATCTTGAACATTTTCACGAATGGAGTTGCAGCAATGCTTGATATGCCTGGTCTTCTTGTGAAACTTGGGCTCCTTGGCAAGGGCAATGGCGCCAATGTTGTCACAGAAGAGAGTCATTGGGCCCGACGCATTGGGAATAACTCCTAGGTCGGTAATGAACTCCTTCATCCAGATTGCTTCATGTGCTGCCTCCGAGGCTGCCATGTACTCCGCTTCACATGTAGATCCCGCCACGACGCTTTGCTTGCAAATGCACCAGCTGACTGCCCCACCATTCAAAATATACACGTATCCGGTTTGTGACTTGGAGTCATCCAGATCTGTGTCGAAGCTAGCATCGACGTAACCCTTTACGACGAGCTCTTCGTCACCTCCATAAACGAGAAACATATCCTTAGTCCTTTTCAGGTACTTCAGGATATTCTTGACCGCTGTCCAGTGTTCCATGCCAGGATTACTTTGGTACCTTCATACCAAACTTACGACAAGGTTTACATCAGGTCTGGTACACAACATGGCATACATAATAGACCCTATGGCCGAGGCATAGGGGATGACACTCATCTTTTCTCTATCTTCTGCCGCGGTCGGGCATTGAGCCGTGCTCAATCTCACACCTTGCAATACAGGCAAGAACCCCTTCTTGGACTGATCCATATTGAACTTCTTCAATATCTTGTCAAGGTACGTGCTTTATGAAAGACCAATGAGTCATCTTGATCTATATCTATAGATCTTGATGCCTAATATATAAGCATCTTCTCCAAGGTCCTTCATTGAAAAACACTTATTCAAGTAGGCCTTTATGCTTTCCAAGAATTCTATATCATTTCCCATCAATAGTATGTCATCCACATATAATATGAGAAATGCTACAGAGCTCCCACTCACTTTCTTGTAAACACAGGCTTCTCCATAAGCATGTGTAAACCCAAATGCTTTGATCATCTCATCAAAGCGAATGTTCCAACTCCGAGATGCTTGCACCAGCCCATAGATTGAGCGCTGGAGCTTGCATACCTTGTCAGCATTCTTAGGATCGACAAAACCTTCCGGCTGCATCATATACAATTCTTCCTTAAGGAAACCATTAAGGAATGCCTTTTTGACGTCCATTTGCCATATTTCATAATCATAGAATGCGGCAACTGCTAACATGATTCGGACGGACTTCAGATTCACTATGGGTGAGAAGGTCTCATCATAGTCAACCCCTTGAACTTGTCGATAACCCTTAGTGACAAGCCGAGCTTTATAGATGGCCACATTGCCATTTGCGTTTGTCTTCCTCTTAAAGATCCATTTATTTTCTATGGCTCGCCGACCATCGGGCAAGTCAGCCAAAGTCCATACTTTGTTTTCATACATGGAACCTATCTCGTATTTCATGGCTTCAAGCCATTTGTCAGAATCCAGGCCCGCCATCGCTTCTTCATAGTTCGAAGGTTCACCATTGTCTAACAACATGATTTCTAGGACAGGGTTACCGTACCACTTTGGTGCGGAATGTGTCCTTGTCGACCTACGAAGTTCAGTAGTAACTTGATCCAAAGTTCCTTGATCATCATCATTAACTTCCTCTCTAGTTGGTGCAGGCACCGCAGAAACATTTTCCTGCGCTGCACTACTCTCCGGTTTGAGAGGCGGTACTTCATCAAGTTCCACTTTCCTCCCACTTACTTCTTTCGAGAGAAACTCTTTATCTAGAAAGGATCCATTCTTGGCAACAAAGATCTTGCCTTCGGGTCTGAGATAGAAGGTATACCCAATAGTTTCCTTAGGGTGTCCTATGAAGACGCATTTTTCCGACTTGGGTTCGAGCTTTTCAGGTTGAAGTTTCTTGACATAAGCATCGCATCCCCAAACTTTTAGAAACAACAGCTTAGGTTTCTTCCCAAACCATAATTCATATGGTGTCGTCTCAACGGATTTCAACGGATCCCTATTTAAAGGGAATGCGGCAGTCTCTAAAGCATAACCCCAAAATGACAGCGGTAGGTCGGTTAGAGACATCATAGATCGCACCATATCCAATAAAGTGTGATTGCGACGTTCGTACACACCATTACGCTGAGGTGTTCCAGGCGGCGTGAGTTGTGAAACAATTCCACATTTCCTTAAGTGCGTGCCAAATTTGTGACTCAAATATTCTCCCCCACGATGTGATCATAAGAATTTTATTTTCCTGTCACGTTGATTCTCAACCTCACTATGAAATTCCTTGAACTTTTCAAAGGTCTCAGACTTGTGTTTCATTAAGTAGACATACCCATATCTACTTAAGTCATAAGTGAGTGTGAGAACATAACGATAGCCACCGCGAGCCTCAGCACTCATTAGACCGCACACATCAGTATGTATGATTTGCAATAAGTTGGTTGCTCGCTCCATTGTTCCGGAGAACGGAGTCTTGGTCATTTTGCCCATGAGGCATGGTTCGCACGTGTCAAATGATTCATAATCAAGAGACTCCAAAAGTCCATCTGCATCGAGTTTCTTCATGCGTTTGACACCAATGTGACCAAGGCGACAATGCCACAAGTGTGTGGGACTATCATTATCAACCTTACATCTTTTGGCATTCACACTATGAATATGTGTACCATCACGTTCGATATTAAATAGGAATAAACCATTGACCAGCGGGGCATGACCATAAAACATATCTCTCATATAAATAGAACAACCATTATTCTCAGATTTAAATGAGTAGCCATCTCGCATTAAACGAGATCCAGATACAATGTTCATGCTCAAAGCTTGCACTAAATAACAATTATTGAGGTTTAAAACTAATCCCGTAGGTAAATGTATAGGTAGCATGCCGACGACGATCACATCGACCTTGGAACCGTTCCCAACGCGCATCGTCACCTCGTCCTTCGCCAGTCTCCGCTTATTCCGCAGCTCCTGTTTTGAGTTACAAATATGAGCAACCGCACCGGTATCAAATACCCAGGAGCTACTACGAGCGCTGGTGCTACCTCTTCAGCACTGCGTTGGTTTTCTCCGAAGAGGAAGGGATGATGCAGCAAAGTAGCATAAGTATTTCCCTCAGTTTTTGAGAACCAAGGTATCAATTCAGTAGTAGGCTACGCGCGAGTCCCTCGTACCTACACAAAACAAATAAATCCTCGCAACCAACGCGAATAGGGGTTGTCAATCCCTACACGGCCACTTACGAGAGTGAGATCTGATAGATATGATAAGATAATATTGTTGGTATTTTTGTGATAAAAATGCAAAGTAAAATAAAGGCAAAGTAAAGAGCAAAGGAAATATCTAAGTGGTAGGAGATTAATATGATAAAGATAGACCCGGGGACCATAGGTTTCACTAGTGGCTTCTCTCGAGAGCATAAGTATTCTACGGTGGGTGAACAAATTACTGTTGAGCAATTGACAGAATTGAGCATAGTTATGAGAATATCTAGGCATGATCATGTATATAGGCATCACGTCCGAAACAAGTAGACCGACTCCTGCCTGCATCTACTACTATTACTCCACTCATCGACCGCTATCCAGCATGCATCTAGAGTATTAAGTTAAAACAGAGTAACGCCTTAAGCAAGATGACATGATGTAGAGGGATAAACTCATGCAATATGATGAAAACCCCATCTTGTTATCCTCGATGGCAACAATACAATACGTGCCTTGCTGCCCCTACTGTCACTGGGAAAGGACACCGCAAGATTGAAACCAAAGCTAAGCACTTCTCCCATTGCAAGAAAGATCAATCTAGTAGGCCAAACCAAACTAATAATTCAAAGAGACTTGCAAAGATAACCAATCATACATAAAAGAATTCAGAGAAGATTCAAATATTGTTCATAGATAGACTTGATCATAAACCCACAATTCATCAGTCTCAACAAACACACCGCAAAAGGAAGATTACATCGAATAGTTCTCCACAAGAGAGGGGGAGAACATTGTATTGAGATCCAAAAAGAGAGAAGAAGCCATCTAGCTAATAACTATGGACCCGTAGGTCTGAGGTAAACTACTCACACTTCATCGGAGGGGCTATGGTGTTGATGTAGAAGCCCTCCGTGATCGATGCCCCCTCCGGTGGAGCTCCGGAATAGGCCCCAAGATGGGATCTCGTGGATACAGAAATTTGCGGCCGGGGAATTAGGTTTTGGCTCCGTATCTGATCGTTTGGGGGTATGTAGGTATATATAGGAGGAAGGAGTACGTCGGTGGAGCAACAGGGGGCCCATGAGGGTGGAGGGCGCGACTGGGGAGTAGGCACGCCCCTTACCTCGTGGCCTCCTCTTTTGTGTCTCGACATAGGGTCCAAGTCTCCTGGGTCTTATTCGTTGAGAAAATCACGTTCCCGAAGGTTTCATTCCGTTTGGACTTTGTTTGATATTCCTTTTCTTCGAAACCCTAAAACAGGCAAAAACAACAATTCTAGGCTGGGCCTCCGGTTAATAGGTTAGTCCCAAGAATAATATAAAAGTGGATAATAAAGCCCAATAATGTCCAAAATAGTAGATAATATAGCATGGAGCAATCAAAAATTATACATACGTTGGAGACGTATCAGCTGGTTAGGTACACATCAATAACATATATATCACATATACCTTTGGTATTGCTAGCCTTCTTATCCGCTAAGTACTTGGGGGCAGTTCCGCTTCTAGTGACCGTTTCCCTTGCAATAAAAGCACTCAGTCTCAGGCTTGGGTCCATTCTTTGGCTTCTTCCCGGCAGCTTGCTTACCGGGCGCGGCAACTCCCTTGTAGTCCTTCTTGAAGTTCTTTTTACCCTTGCCTTTCTTGAACTTAGTGGTTTTATTCACCATTAACACTTGATGTTCCTTTTTGATCTCCACCTCCGCTGATTTCAGCATTGAATATACCTCAGGAATGGTCTTTTCCATCCCCTGCATATTGAAGTTCATCACAAATCTCTTGTAGCTAGGTAGAAGCGACTGAAGGATTCTGTTAACGACCGTGTCATCCGGGGGATTGACTCCCAGCTGAGACAAGCGGTTGTGCAACCCAGACATTTTGAGTATGTGCTTGATGACAGAACTATTCTCCTCCATCTTACAACTGTAGAACTTGTCGGAGACTTCATATCTCTCGACTCGGGCATGAGCTTGGAAAACCATTTTCAGCTCTTGGAACATCTCATATGCTCCGTGCTTCTCAAAACGCTTTTGGAGCCCCGGTTCTAAGCTGTAAAGCATGCCGCACTGAACCAGGGAGTAATCATCACTATGCGGCTGCCAGGTGTTCATAACGTCTTGAGTTGCTGGGAAAACAGGTGCGTCACCTAGCGGTGCTTCAAGGACATATGCTTTCTTGGCAGCTATGAGGATAACCTCAGGTTACGGACCCAGTCCGTGTAGTTGCTACCATCGTCTTTTAGCTTGGTTTTCTCTAGGAACGCATTGAAGTTGAGGGCAACATTAGCGTGGGCCATTTGATCTACAAGACATATTGCAAAGTTTTACACTATGTTCATGATAATTAAGTTCATCTAATCAAATTATTTAATGAACTCCAACTCAGATTGACATCCCTCTAGTCATCTAAGTGATACATGATCCGAGTCAACTAGGCCGTGTCCGATCATCACGTGAGACGGACTAGTCATCATCGGTGAACATCTTCATGTTGATCGTATCTTCTATACGACTCATGTTCGACCTTTCGGTCTTCCGTGTTCCGAGGCCATGTCTGTACAGGCTAGGCTCGTCAAGTCAACCTAAGTGTATTGCGTGTGTAAATCTGGCTTACACCCGTTGTATGCGAACGTTAGAACCTATCACACCCGATCATCACGTGGTGCTTCGGAACAACGGACCTTAGCAACGGTGCACAGTTAGGGGGGACACTTTCTTGAAATTATTGCGAGGGATAATCTTATTTATTCTACCATCGTTCTAAGCAAATAAGATGTAAAACATGATAAACATCGCATGCAATCAAATAGTGACATGATATGGCCAATATCATTTTGCTCCTTTTGATCTCCATCTTCGGGGTGCCATGATCATCACCGTCACCGGCATGACACCATGATCTCCATCATCGTGTCTTCATGAAGTTGTCTCGCCAACTATTACTTCTACTACTATGGCTAACGGTTAACAATAAAGCAAAATAATTACAAGGCGTTTTCAGTGATACGCAGGTCATAAATAATTTAGACAACTCCTATGGCTCCTGTCGGTTGTCATACTCATTGACATGCAAGTCGTGATTCCTATTACAAGAACATGATCAATCTCATACATCACATATATCGTTCATCACATCCTTTTGGCCATATTACATCACACGGCATATGCTGCAAGAACAAGTTATACGTCCTCTAATTGTTGTTGCAAGTTTTTTACATGGCTGCTATAGGTTTCTAGCAAGAACGTTTCTTACCTACGCCAAAACCACAACGTGATATGCCAATTTCTATTTACCCTTCATAAGGACCCTTTTCATCGAATCTGATCCGATAAAGTGGGAGAGACAGACACCCGCTAGCCACCTTATGCAACTAGTGCATGTCAGTCGGTGGAACCAGTCTCACGTAAGCGTATGTGTAAGGTCGGTCCGGGCCGCTTCATCCCATGATGCCGCCGAATCAAGATAAGACTAGTAACGGCAAGTAAATTGACAAAGTCGACGCCCACAACATCTTGTGTTCTACTCGTGCATAGAAACTACACATAGACCTAGCTCATGATGCCACTGTTGGGGATCGTTGCAGAAATTAAAATTTTCTACGCATCACCAAGATCAATCTATGGAGAAACTAGCAACGAGAGAGAGAGAAGTGCATCTTCATACCCTTGAAGATCGTGACACGGAAGCGTTACAAGAACGCAGATGAGGGAGTCGTACTCGTGGCGATTCAGATCGCGGTTGATTCCGATCCAAGCGTCGAACAACGGCGCCTCCGTGTTCAACACACGTGCAGCCTGATGACGTCTCCCACTCCTTGATCCAGCAAGGAGATAGGGAGAGGTTGGGGAAGACAACTCCAGCAGCAACATGATGGCGTGGTGGTGTTGGAGCAGTGTGGTACTCCGGCAGGGCTTCACCAAACATCGCGGGTGGAGGAGGTGTTGGGGAGGGCTGCGCCTTGGATGTGGTGCGGCTGCCCTCCCACCTCCCCTCTATTTATAGGGGAAAGGGAGAGGGGGGTCGGCCCCCTCCAGATGGATCTAGCGGGGGGGGCGGCCAAGGGGGGAGGCTTGGCCCCAAAGCCAAGGGGGACGCCCCCTTTAGGGTTCCCCCAAACCCTAGGCGCATGGGCCCTAGGGGGTTTGGCGCCCAGCCCACCTAGGGGCTCGTTCCCCCTCCATATTCAGCCCATAGGGCCCTCCGGGGCAGGTGGACCCTCCCGGTGGACGCCCGGAACCCTTTCGGTGGTCCCGGTACAATACCGATAAACCCTCGAACACTTCCGGCGACCGAATAAGGACTTCCCATATATAAATATTTGTCTCCGGACCATTCCGGAACTCCTCGTTATGTCCGGGATCTCATCCGAGACTCTGAACAACATTCGGTAACCATGTACTTCTATTCCCTATAACCCCAACGTTATCGAACCTTAAGTGTGTAGACCATACGGGTTCGGGAACCATGCAGACATGACCGAGACATCTCTCCGACCAATAACCAACAGCGGGATCTGGATACCCATGTTGGCTCCCACATGTTCCACGATGATCTCATCGGATGAACCACGATGTCAAGGATTCAATCAATCCCGTATACGATTCCCTTTGTCTATCGGTATAGTACTTGCCCGAGATTCGATCGTCGGTATGCCGATACCTTGTTCAATCTCGTTACGGCAAGTCTCTTTACTCGTTCCGTAAGACATCATCCCGTGACCAACCCCTTAGTCACATTGAGCTCATTACGATGATGTCTTACCGAGTGGGCCCAGAGATACCTCTCCGTCATACGGAGTGACAAATCCCAGTCTCGATTCGTGCCAACCCAACAGATACTTTCGGGGATACCCGTAGTGTACCTTTATAGCCACCCAGTTACGTTGTGACGTTTGGCACACTCAAAGCATTCCTACGGTATCCGGGAGTTGCACAGTCTCATGGTCTAAGGAAAAAATACTTGACATTAGAAAAGCTTTAGCAGACGAACTACACAATCTTGTGCTATGCTTAGGATTGGGTCTTGTCCATCACATCGTTCTCTTAATGATGTGATCCCGTTATCAACGACATCCAATGTCCATGGTCAGGAAACCGTAACCATCTATTGATCAACGAGCTAGTCAACTAGAGGCTCACTAGGGACATGTTGTGGTCTATGTATTCACACATGTATTACGATTTCCGGATAACACAATTATAGCATGAACAATAGACAATTATCATGAACAAGGAAATATAATAATAACCATTTTATTATTGCCTCTAGGGCATATTTCCAACAATTCTTTCATGCGCGAGCATTGACGCGACAAAGTCAAACAGAATTATTTCGCTGGACAATTGCAGGTGGCGATATGTGTGAAAGCAAGCACGATGTGCATGCCAAAATGCGGGGTATCTATATGAGTTTGTACACTCATCAGAATGAGACTGGCGTGCACGCGGTGCTCCACCATGTACCTAGCAAGATTGTGACCAAGGTGAACAAGGCCATTGCGAGGCTTTTACAACGTTAGAAGTAGAGCAAGACATGTTTGCTATGAGCTCGTCTAAGGCTCTAGGAGTCAATGGCTTCAACGTTGTTTTTTTACCAGTGCCACTAGGCACTGGTTGAGGACGATGTAACTGTGACGGTACTTGGTTTCCTGCAAGGGGGATACATGTCAGATGTTGTGAACAAGACGGTAACTCTACTAATCCCGATGGCGAAGAACCGCGGTAATATAAGTTGATATAAACCAATTTCGATATGTAGTGTTATTTATAGGCTATGCTTGAAGGTCTTGGATAATCGGTTACGTGGAACTCTTGATGTGATTATAACCGAAGAGCAAAGTGCCTTTTGTGCCATGGAAGCCTATTACAGAGAATGTTTTGATGACATATGGATGTATTCACTCTGTGGGGAGCGATAAAGGCAAGTAAGACTGGTGTGTAGTGAAAATTGACATGATGAACCCCCCCCCCCAAAATAATAATTACAAGGCATATGATCATATTGAGTAGGTCTATCTACAAGGAATCATATAACAACTAAAATTTGATGATAACTAGTCATTAGTGATGAGGTTGTCTCTTCACTAAGCTTCCAAGGAAAGGTTAATGGTGAATTATTATCATCTTTTCGGTCATCCATAGGCATTCGCCAGGGAGACCCAATATCCCGGTACATATTCCTCTTGTATGGAGAAAAGCTCTTGCATATTGAAAAGCTAAAATGGTGGATGGATTGATTGGGGAATTTGTGTTGGGTTGCGGCAACATGGATTGCTCACTCGCTCTTTGAGGGATTTAAGTTTCAGTTCAATTAGGAGGATGCTAATGCATTTGTTCATCATTGTGTGAGGGCTGTACTCAACCTAGAACCTAATTCTACCCATTTTGACGTGATCCATGACCCTTCGGATGATCATGTACAATCGGATATGATATCGTTTGAGATTTAATAAATTGACTTCACGTGCGGTTCTACATAATTAATGTAACAAACTAGGTGGATGAATATGATTGGAGGTAAGGGGAAGGACGAGCCCATCCCTCTAAAAATTAAAAGGGGAGAGGTTTAGTTGTTAGAAAGTTTACGTAAGGGTTGTTTGGATAAGGGATTTATACCAAACCTGTTTCCACTAATCACGTTTAGGATTCTAACCACCTAAAACTATGTTTGGTTGGTCCACCAAATCTCAGGATAAGGAAAACTTGGTTTCCCATAAACCAGAAAAACGAGTATTTGGAAAAACGACTAATCGTTGTTTTTCTACAAACCAGTTTAGTTTATCGTTCGTTTCAATCGCAGACTCTAGCTTCCATGAAACCTATGCCGAGTGGGTAGCGCTGAGTATGTCTACTAATACGGCAAGGAAAGGCCCGTTTCAGGTGTTGTGGCTGCTGCTCGTCGGTGAGGACGACATCGGCGTTTCTCCTGTAACCGTGGGCATGCTCGGCGCCGCTGCGGCTGTCGTGTATGTGATGAGATGTACGTAGATGGCTTTCCTGGAAACAACGTCATGCAACGTCCAGTACAGCATGGTCAGCCGATTGAAGGTGCTGGTGTGAGTGCCCCGGCTGCTGCTCCCTCAACCGTCGACGATGTAGTGCAAATCCCGCATATTGGTGCCGCCGGCGAGCCCACCATTCTTACCATCAGTGAAGCAGTGGCTGGGGCAGGCCACGGCCTGACCTCCTCAAGGAACAGCTACTCGATCTCTGTCCCGTACTCGCGTCGTTCAGTCTGGATAACACCTACCTCGCCGCAGCCGGCCTCCGGCACGGTCTTTTGCACCGCGTAGATCAGCTAATGAAACGACCGGCGTGTGACACACACATATATGGAATCACATCACAGCCTCGCAGGCCGATGGATTATAGCACGGTGGGGTTGATGGCAGTGGTGGCGCCGCCGAAGACGAGGTTGTGGCCGCCGGCAAACCCGGCGTCCCGGCCTGGTCGGATGCGAGGAACAGCGCGGCTTCCGTCATGTTGACCATGCGTAGCACCTTCCCACGCAACACATTATGCGTCTCCGTCATTGCCTCTATCTCCTCGGCGCTCAAGGCCACGGCGGTGTAGCTCAGTGGCGTACATGGTGCCCCAGCTCACCGTGGCCGCATGCAGCGCGCCCAACAACGGCGAGCAATTTGATGGACATGACATGGTCGAGCGCCCAGCTCCATGTCCGTGAAAGGCCCGTTGGGAGCAGCACAAACTGTGACATGGTCGCCGTGTTGGGCGCGGTGCCTCCCCTGTTGCCTCTCATGTGAACCGTTTGGAATCGAACATATAAAGGACGCTAGGCAACCCGCCATTCTGAGGCCACCCCGTGCGCTACGCCTGTTGGGCCGCTCAATCTTTTTCCTGTAGGCAAGTTTTGGCTGCTGGCGGCGGGTAAACCGTTGGTTATTTTTCACGTTGATGCCTGCTTTGGGGTAGATGACTGGTGGCCCTTGTTACGTCCATGACCAGGAAATCACTCGTTCGACCTTCAATTCTACGTGTGAGGGAAGCTCCTGACGCCTGAGGATGGGCTCCCGCGACTCAGAGGGCGACTCACCGCGAGGTCCCCGACCGCCGGCGGCCTTGCTGCTAGATCTCCAC
>NC_057809.1:111918724-111924475 GCF_018294505.1 Triticum aestivum
CGGGCCACCGCGCTGGGCCGACCTCGCCGAGGAAGACGACGTGGCTGCCGGACGGCCGGTGTTTCGCCGGGAACCCCCAGTTCGGCCGCAGTCGACCCGCAGGGACTGCACCCTCCCCCCTCGTCGGGGCGGATCGGGCTCCATCCCGCGGTCGCGCCGGTACCCTGAGGCGGTCTCCCCGCGGACGCCTGGCCAAAGGGCTTCCCTTGGGTCCCGAACCGCTCGCCGCCGCCGCGCCCAGGCGTGGGGCGTCGCTGGGCGGTCGGACCAGGGGTGTGCCCGGGTCTCATGGCGTTCCTCCACCCCACTGGCACCCTCCTCCCTGGCCGGCGCGTCGCCGGGCCTCCAGCCGGCCACTCCGACTCGCCCCCCGTTCTCGTGCGCCGCTCGCCGTTCAGGCTGTTCATTGTGTCGTTTGGGGCTTCCAGGCTCAGCTACTCACCCCGTCTCGCTCCACGGCAGCATCGACCGGCGCTGGCCCCGTCCAGGACGCCGGTTCCGGCCGCGGCGGTGGCGGCGGGAGGGGAAACCCTCGCTGCCTCCCCACCTCCTCGCGGGCTGGGCCGACCCCAGGCGGGTGGTCCCCTGATGGACCGGCCAAGGATGGGCCCTACGATTGGCACCTGGGCCGCTCCGATGCTGGGCTGGCCCACTCTGCTCCGGTCCGCTCCTGGGCCGCTCGGTCCGCCGGTTAGGTCGATATGGCCTCCAGCTGGCTTCCCCAGGCCTTCATCCTCTCCATCAAGGCGCAACCTAGCGACAACCCTACTCCCCGCACCCCCTCCATCCCCGCCGCCACCCAACTCCCCTTGGCGCTAGTCACGCTCGCGCCTCAGGCCGCCCCCCCGAACCCACACCCATGCCGCGGGACTGGGGTGATGAGGGGACTCGCCCCAAACGACGCGCCAACGACCGCCGTGATGTTGTGCGCCCATCTCCTGAGGCGCTCCGCCGAGAAGAAGACCTGCGCCGGCACCTTCCGGCGCGCGATGGCCGTCGATCTTCCCCCCGTGCCGACCGGCGCTCGCCTCCCCGCACGGACACCCGCTCCCCTCCACGTTGTTCGCCTGGACGGGCTGATCGCCGGGGCCAATCTCGGTCCCGCTCGCCCGCTCCTGGGGCGGACTGGCGCAACCAACGGCGTCGCTCCCCATCTCCGACGTGGCGCCGGGACGACCGCTCCCCCGCCCACTCGGGCCGCTCGCGCTCGCCTCCCCGTTCCAACCAGCAGCTCTCCCAGCCCGCACCCACCACCCCTGGTCGTCGGTACCAGCCACCCCGCGACGAGCCGGCCTTCCCTCCCACTGCTAATGGGGCAGGCCGCGGCCTTCAGGGGGCTAAGAGGAAGAAGAAGCGAGGTCTTGGTCGTGGGAATGGTGGTGCCCCTCCACTGGCTCCGACACATGACCCGGCGACCGCCTCCGCCAACCTCGCCCGATCCGGGAACCAACCACAAGACCTTCAGAAGTGCTTCAACTTGGCCTCGCCGGCCATTCACAGGTCGCCTGCACCAGCCCACCGTGCTGCTACATTTGCTCGGACTCGGCCACCCGACCTTCCTATGCCCGGACCGTCCCGTGTCGGAGGAGATCATGATGTACGGGCACGGCATTAAGAGCATGGGCTTCTTTCACATCGAGGTGCCGGACATCCCCCCACCACCCCCCTCGCTTCAGGCGATTGTTTCTATTCGGGAGGGGGTGGCATCGCCAGAGATGCTTGAAGCGGAGCTGAACCACCTATACCACTGCACCTGGGACTGGCAGGTCACCATGATGGACGGAAACCAGTTCTCGGTCATCTTCCCCGACGCCGTCAGCCACGGATATGGCACCCGCAGTGGCGACATCACTCTTGCTCTCAACAAGCTAGTGGTGGACATCTCGGTGCCGATTCGCGACCCCTTGGCGGTGGCCGTCCTTGACACGGCATGGATCCTCATTGTCGGCCTCCCCGACATCGCACGCTTGGAGCGTGTCATCCGAAGCATGTCCCGCATCCTTGGCAAGGTGGTCGTGGTGGACGAGCTGTCCCTCCGGAAGGAGGAGGAGGTGCGCGTCAAAGTCAAGTTCCTGGACTCGTCCAAACTCCATGCCAAGATCCGGGTGTTCTTCAACGACCAGGGCTTCGACCTCAAGATCTCCCCCGAGCCGCCCAACCATGTTGGCCGCCCACGCATCCCCGACGACAACTTCCTGGGTGGCGACACTGATGGGCCGGGTCGTCACAGCGACAGGAACCCACGTCACGGTCCCAACCCCGGCTCGGAGGAGGATGATGATGATTCCGAGGATAGCCCGCCCCATCCCTCGGCTGTCGCTCCTGCCTCGAGGGGAGGCGCGGGGACCGGCCGCTCCCACGCCGTGGCTGACGGCAGCGACTCCTCTGACGCCAGCCTTCAGGTGTTCCCGGCATCATCTCCCCGCTCCCCCGGAGTCATCGCCACCACCAACTGCTCGCCTGTGCCCCTCACGCTGGATGCTTCCTTGGCTGGGCTGGAGTCGGCTCCGGTCCGGCCGGCTTCTGGCCTGCATGCCAAGCCGATGCTGGCCGTCCCGGAGGTGCCCGGGCCACTCCCAGACCCGTCTCCTCTTGCCGCGTCTTCCCTGCCCTCGGTGGTAGCGGGCTCGGTTGGGCTGGGATTGGTTGTGGCACAGCCTCCGCCCCCCCCTCCCTGGCCACTTCGGTGCTTCTGGACCCACTAGCCCTAGGGGCGTGCCCTACGGATGATGCCCCACCGTCTCCTCCCGCAGCTTCTATAGTCCTACTCGAGCCCACCGCTTCACCGACCCAACTCCCGTCTCACGGGCCGATGCCCGGAGGGGCGATGGCGGAGGTAACCACCCCGGTGGTTGCCCACCCCCTCCCCCTCGGACCACGGCGTACTCCAGGAGAGGCAGGTCGACCTCGACACTAGTGACGTCCTCTCGTCGCAGCGCCAGGATCGAGGCAGCCAGGCCGGAGGGTAGCCCAGCTCTGCCCATCCCCGAGTGGGCTGAGCTCAGGGCCGCCGGCCGGAACCTCGAGCCAGGTACCCCACTTGTCCCAGTTACCCCCGCTACTTGCTCATTTTCCGCTCTAGAGTCCGCTCCGTTAGGCCACCTAGCTAAGGTGGCAACTGATTCGACCATCATATTCTGAGGGGAGGTTGGCCCCCCGCTTGTCCAGACCGCGGCGATCCGTGCTCGTGAAATCCTGGACGGGCACCTTGCCGAGGCACGTGCTCGCCTCCAAGACGCCTCCGGCCCCTCCACTGTGGCCCCGCGTGGTACCGCTTCCCGTGTGGCGATTGTTCCGACTGAGGTCCGGGGCCGCACTCGGTCACGCACCGCTTCCCTCCGCACGCAAAGCGCATCCCGAGTATTAGGGTCAAGCAGCCCCCCAATGGCCTCGTGATGCGAACCCTATTGTGGAACATCCGTGGCTTCGGCCAAGACGGCCGACGCCGCCAACTCATCGAGTACATGAGAAACGAGCGAATAGACATTGTAGCCATTCAAGAAACGATGTGTACGGAGTTTTCACTGTCTGAACTCGAACATTTGAGTTCCGACTTATTTGCTTGCCACTGGCTCCCTTCTAGTGGGAGCGCAGGCCACTCGGGTGGTATCCTTCTAGGTGTCAAGGATGCCACCTTTGAGGTCGGAAGCATGGACCGTGGTGAGTTGTTCGTCAGCATGGAAATCTTTGAGCATGCCCTCAACTTCAAATGTGAGGTCATTGTCGTCTATGGACCGGCTGACCATAGCCGCTCAGAGACCTTCCTCGCTGAGATCCGAACGAAAGTCTTGGCCGCCCAGCTCCCGGTAGTGCTGGGTGGAGACTTTAACCTCATTCGATCTAAAGAAGATAAAAGCAATAACTTGGTCAACTTTCCCCGGATGCAAATGTTTAATGACTGCATCGCGGACATGGGGCTCCGTGAACTAGATAGGGTCGGCGCCAGGTTCACCTGGACTAACCGCCAAGCCGACCCGACCAGGTCGGTCCTTGACCGGGTCTTTGTCTCCCCGGAATGGGACTTGCGGTGCCCTCTCACGTCGCTACGCACGATTACTAGGATCGGTTCTGACCATGTTCCTTTACTTCTCTCCTCGGAGAACGAGCGACCCCCAGCCCCCCCGCTTTCGCTTCGAGGCATTCTGGCTGAATCAGCCAGGGTTTGCTGCTGCGGTTGCCGCTAGGTGGCGTGAGGCTCGTGAGGCGCCGCACCGCTCCCTCTCGGCCGCCGACTCCTGGCATTTCTGTGCCAAACGGTCGCGCCAATTCATGAAAGGGTGGGGTGCTAACTTAGGTCGCGACATTAGAGAGCGGAAGCGGACTCTCCTTGAGGGCATCCAGGCTCTAGACCTTCGGGCTGATGCCGCGGGCCTCTCGGCCGAGGAATGGATGCTTAGATACGACTTGGAAGACCAACTCACGATCATCTACACGGACGAGGAGGCATTTTGGCGCCTTCGAGGTACACAGAATTGGGTCCTAAAGGGGGATGCCAATACAGCCTACTTCCAGGCAATCGCGAATGGCCGCCACCGTCGTAACACCATTCCCCTGCTCTGGGATGGTGATACCTTGCTTCAACAGCCGGAGGCCATCCGGGCCCATGTTGATGGCTTCTACAGAGACCTATTCTCTGCCTCCCCTCGGGGAGGATTAGCACTTGCCCATGATATTTGGCCGCCCCGATACTGTGTTTCAGAGGAGGATAACATTGCTCTAACGGCACCGTCCTCCGAAGCTGAAGTATGGGCGGCCATTAAGGGCATGAACTCATCCTCGGCCCCTGGCCCCGATGGCCTTCCAGTAAAGTTCTTTCAAACTTTCTGGGAATCCATTAAACCTGAGGTCATGGCCCTATTTGATGAATTCTACGTTGGGTCCATTGATCTCACCCGTCTCAACTTTGGAATAATCACGCTCATCCCCAAAGTTACGGGTGCCTCAGACATCCGCCAATTCCGCCCAATCACGGTGATCAATGTCATCTTTCGCATCCTCGCGAAGGGGTACGCCAATAGGGTGCCCCCAATTGCGGACCGGATCATCCACCCGGATTAGTCAGCATTCATCCAGGGCTGTTATATCCTGGACGGAGTCCTAGTGTTTCACGAAGCCCTACACGAGGTGCATTCCAAGCACCTCAAGGCAGTCTTCCTGAAACTAGATTTCCACAAGGCCCATGACACGGTTAGCTGGCACTTCCTGCGTGAATGCCTGCTCTGAAAGGGCTTTGACGAGTGATGGGTGACCCGGGTGATGCAGATGGTATGCTCAGGCAGAACCGCAGTGAATATTAACGGCGAGATTGGCCCATTCTTCCCCACCTTTTGTGGGGTGCGCCAGGGCGATCCATTCTCTCCGTTCCTATTCAACGTTGTGGTTGAAAGTGCAACTATCCCTAGGTGGTTTTGGTAATTCATAACAACATATAGCTCATTGAGCTAATGCTATTCCAAGATGATTATTTCAGGAAAGCTCAATGATTGGCATGGCATGGATGTGAAAGTGGAACCCTCAAAATGCTAAGGACAAAGGATTGGCTCAAGCTCAAAAGCTCAAGACTCTTCATTTTATATTTTAGTGATCCAAGATCACATTGAGTCCATAGGAAAAGCCAATACTATCAAGGAGGGATGAGGTGTTGCTTAATGAGCCTCTTGCTTCATGTGCTTAGTGATATGCTCCAAAACCCTCAACTACTTTCCCATATCCACATATGACCTAAACCCTAAGCCAAACTCGGTCCTACCA
>NC_057809.1:111926705-111927732 GCF_018294505.1 Triticum aestivum
AAGATACTCAAGATGAAGGTGTTGCCGGTCTAGCACTTGTGTCAACCAACTCCTACGACATATTTGACTCACCAAATGAAGGAATTAGAAGATGCTTCATGGCCAAAGGTCCTAAGGTAACACACCCCAAGTATGTTGATTTCAATAGTGATGAAGATGACTTGTTAGGTGATGATTTGCTTGTTGACAACTCCAGTGATGAATACTATGATGAAGTGTCAATTAAACATGCTAATCAAGATAAAACGAATGACAATGATAAGGAGAAGATTGAGGCTCTAACTAAAGAACTAAAAACTCTTAAGTTAGCTCATGACACTATCTTCGAAGATCATCGAGAACTTTTAAGAGCTCATGAGAAATTATGCTTTGAAAAGCTCAATCTTGAGCAAGAGCATGAGTTCTTAAAAGCAATCAATGATGATCTCCGCAAAAAAAGTTCTTCTTACATTGCCAAGCGTTTACTCTTATCCACTTACATGCCTCAAGTCAAGTCTAACAAGAAAGATTCTTCCTCTAGCAGTAACAATGATCATGTTAAATCCAATATTGTTGCTTCTAGTAGTTCTCTTGATTCCACTAATGATTCTCTTAGCCAAGTTACACTTGAGCAAGAAAATAGTTTATTGAAGGGAATTATAGAGAAAGGAGTGTACAAAAGCCTTGCCGGGAGTAAGCAATTCGAGGAAATTGTGCGCAAGCAAGGAATGCACCGGAAGAATCAAGGTGTTGGTTTTGAACAAAAGTTCAATGCCAATGGAGTTGAGTGGGAAGAAGATCAATACCCCAAGACAAAGTTTGTCCCTCAACAAGAGAAGTATGATACTTCTTTCAAGGGTACACAAGCTCAAGATGATCTTCCACCACAAGACCTTCCACCACAAGACTACAAGCAAAAAGGCAAGGACAAGCTTCAAGAGGAAATTGATGCATTTGAAGAAGCTCCGAAGACCTTAGTCAAGTGGATTCCAAAGACTACTTCAAGCTCCACTTCATCAAGTACGACTACAACTCCAAGGATTCCCAT
>NC_057809.1:111928700-111931250 GCF_018294505.1 Triticum aestivum
AAGATGATGTGGATCCAAAAGAAGAAGAACTAGAGAGTTCTTGAGGGTGACTCCGCCAACATACTTCACTCTTATCATTTTGGCAAGAACAAGTGCAATCAACTTCCACATCTTGCAGTAGTTCAAGGAGTCACAAACCCTCTTGTTGGTAAGACAAGGGACAAGGTAACCTAAAAGTTTTCATGGACATCATCTTTTGTGTGCATCACTCTATGTCTATGGATATCCTTGTTTGTTCCTTGTGGGACTAACCCATGTAGGTATTGAAAGTGCAATTCACTCAAATGGATAGCTCCAAGAGGTCTACATCAACATTGAGCATCCACATCTTCAATATCTACATGAAGTCATCGTCGACAAAACCCAAGGTTAGTTCATCCCTCTTAGGGGGGATATCACATCTAGGGGGAGCTTTACTCTAAGACTTGAGCTAAAGCAACTCTAAAGATGTGAACACAACAATGCTTTATGTAAAAGTGGTAACCCCACTTGGGCTTAAACGATGAGTATGACCTATGATCAAGTGTTCTCACTTGACTCCTAAGTCAATATACTCATACATAGATGACCTAGTCATCGCAAATTGCTTGATAGATGCTAGTATTGGTTGTGCATGCCTTGCCACATATTTCATTTGCCATCTTATTGTGTGAGCATGCTGGTTGCATATTTTACTCGTTCGAGGACATCCACTTGTTGTTTTGATTGTTTGGTTTTATTTCTTTTTGCCAAGTGGATGGACAAGAATGCCTAAGAACATCCTCTAGCTATCTATGCTTTTCTCGTCTCAAACTCTATTCATGCTGCATCACAAAATTTGATCAAGTCAAATTCGAACCACTCTGTGTGAGGAGTGCTCGGAGTCCCCGATTCGTCATAGACTTAAACTTCCAAAACCTCTTTATGATTCTCGGTCTGACCGATACTCCACTTTCGGTCCTACCGAGATCATTAAGTTGATCTAGGTTTTCGATCTCGGTGCAACCGATTTGAACTTTTCGGTCACACCGAGTTTCAGTAACTGCACGCAGTTATGAATCTCGGTGCCACCGAGTCGTTCCACTCGGTCACACCGACAGGGTCGAGCTATATATAGTCACGGGCAAAATTTGGAAATTTCTCTGAACCCCTTCGCCCGCGCGATAGCCTGCTCTGCCCTCTAGGTCTCCGGATCGTCTTCTCGCCGCCAGCAGCCTCCAGTCGCTGGTATCCGTCGCCGTCAACGGGAATTCTGCCCCGCCGTTGCCGCCGTAGCAAGTCCCCGCCGAACTAGGGTATGGACTTGATCTCTGTGCTATTCCTCAATCTGATTCCTAGCACATTGTGATCATATTGATTCTTGCCACGTTTGAGAAACTTCTATCCAGTCAAAATGCCCGTAGATTAGGTTTGATTCGAAAATTCTAGGTTTAGGTTTCCGCCGAAACCATCTCGGACCCACCGAGTTGAAAAACTCGGTCCCACCGATTTGGCTTATGCCATTGCACAAGTGAGACTTGGTCTGACCGAGAATTACTTATCGGTGTGACCGATTTTTGAAATAAGTGAAACCCTAGCAGCCTCGGTGCCACCGAACTGTGACTCGGTCCTACCGAGTTCACTAGTTTAGGTTCCAAAACTGCTTCGGTATCACCGAGTTTGAAAATCGGTAGATCCGAGATGATTTCAGTAGGAAACTAAAACTAAGTTTTTGGATCATTTTTTTGCAAAAATCTCTGCATTTTGTGATGCTCATCCTTTCTACCTCATCTATAATCTATTCATAGGGTCAGCAGTCAGTGCAGCATGTCTGATCAAAGTGATAGCCAAAATATGTCAGAGCAGCAAGTGGTGATGAGTGAGGGTACTAGTCCCTCCAGTTCATCTGATGAAGGCAGCAGGAGCACTCCTAGCAATTTGCCAAAGGCTGCCACAAGACAAAGGAAGAAGAAAACTTCAGACTCTGAAGATGAGGACTATGTGGCAGAGGAAGAGGCCACTTCCAAGAAAATTGAGCCAGCTCAAGGCACTAAGCCAGGTCTGAAAATCAAAAGGCCAGCAGGCAGGCAGCCCATGTCAAAGGCTAGAGCCTCAACTGAGAAGCCCACTCCCCAAGAGCCAGTTGCAGCTGAGGGCAAGAAAAGAAAGGAAAGGGTAAAGAAGACTGTTGCTAGAGTGCTTGGAAAAGCTTCCATCATGGAAGAAGAAGAGGAAGAAGAGGTAGCTGCACCAGCGCCCAAGGCACCCAAGCTAATGGGTGATGCCATAAGGTCAGGGGCTACTGCATCTAAGCCCAAAGCTGCCTCCAAGCCAAAACCAAAGAGGAATACAAGGAGCATTCCTGCAGCTGAAAAGAACAAGGCCCCAGTGCCTGAGACTGTTGCTGAAGAAGAAGAAGAAAATGTCCTGAGAAAGCTAAAGCCCAAGATCCCAGACCACAATGATGCTCATCCTGTGGCTGAGGACATGAAGCTCAGGAGAGATTCAGGGCTGAGAAAGTGGAGAGAAGCAGACTCGTATGCTTCAAGGAGAAGGACTGCCGTGGACTACAGGTTTCACACCAAGGAGCAG
>NC_057809.1:111934159-111945278 GCF_018294505.1 Triticum aestivum
CATTGGGAATAACTCCTAGGTCGGTAATGAACTCCTTCATCCAGATTGCTTCATGTGCTGCCTCCGAGGCTGCCATGTACTCCGCTTCACATGTAGATCCCGCCACGACGCTTTGCTTGCAAATGCACCAGCTGACTGCCCCACCATTCAAAATATACACGTATCCGGTTTGTGACTTGGAGTCATCCAGATCTGTGTCGAAGCTAGCATCGACGTAACCCTTTACGACGAGCTCTTCGTCACCTCCATAAACGAGAAACATATCCTTAGTCCTTTTCAGGTACTTCAGGATATTCTTGACCGCTGTCCAGTGTTCCATGCCAGGATTACTTTGGTACCTTCATACCAAACTTACGACAAGGTTTACATCAGGTCTGGTACACAACATGGCATACATAATAGACCCTATGGCCGAGGCATAGGGGATGACACTCATCTTTTCTCTATCTTCTGCCGCGGTCGGGCATTGAGCCGTGCTCAATCTCACACCTTGCAATACAGGCAAGAACCCCTTCTTGGACTGATCCATATTGAACTTCTTCAATATCTTGTCAAGGTACGTGCTTTATGAAAGACCAATGAGTCATCTTGATCTATATCTATAGATCTTGATGCCTAATATATAAGCATCTTCTCCAAGGTCCTTCATTGAAAAACACTTATTCAAGTAGGCCTTTATGCTTTCCAAGAATTCTATATCATTTCCCATCAATAGTATGTCATCCACATATAATATGAGAAATGCTACAGAGCTCCCACTCACTTTCTTGTAAACACAGGCTTCTCCATAAGCATGTGTAAACCCAAATGCTTTGATCATCTCATCAAAGCGAATGTTCCAACTCCGAGATGCTTGCACCAGCCCATAGATTGAGCGCTGGAGCTTGCATACCTTGTCAGCATTCTTAGGATCGACAAAACCTTCCGGCTGCATCATATACAATTCTTCCTTAAGGAAACCATTAAGGAATGCCTTTTTGACGTCCATTTGCCATATTTCATAATCATAGAATGCGGCAACTGCTAACATGATTCGGACGGACTTCAGATTCACTATGGGTGAGAAGGTCTCATCATAGTCAACCCCTTGAACTTGTCGATAACCCTTAGTGACAAGCCGAGCTTTATAGATGGCCACATTGCCATTTGCGTTTGTCTTCCTCTTAAAGATCCATTTATTTTCTATGGCTCGCCGACCATCGGGCAAGTCAGCCAAAGTCCATACTTTGTTTTCATACATGGAACCTATCTCGTATTTCATGGCTTCAAGCCATTTGTCAGAATCCAGGCCCGCCATCGCTTCTTCATAGTTCGAAGGTTCACCATTGTCTAACAACATGATTTCTAGGACAGGGTTACCGTACCACTTTGGTGCGGAATGTGTCCTTGTCGACCTACGAAGTTCAGTAGTAACTTGATCCAAAGTTCCTTGATCATCATCATTAACTTCCTCTCTAGTTGGTGCAGGCACCGCAGAAACATTTTCCTGCGCTGCGCTACTCTCCGGTTTGAGAGGCGGTACTTCATCAAGTTCCACTTTCCTCCCACTTACTTCTTTCGAGAGAAACTCTTTATCTAGAAAGGATCCATTCTTGGCAACAAAGATCTTGCCTTCGGGTCTGAGATAGAAGGTATACCCAATAGTTTCCTTAGGGTGTCCTATGAAGACGCATTTTTCCGACTTGGGTTCGAGCTTTTCAGGTTGAAGTTTCTTGACATAAGCATCGCATCCCCAAACTTTTAGAAACAACAGCTTAGGTTTCTTCCCAAACCATAATTCATATGGTGTCCGTCTCAACGGATTTCAACGGATCCCTATTTAAAGGGAATGCGGCAGTCTCTAAAGCATAACCCCAAAATGACAGCGGTAGGTCGGTTAGAGACATCATAGATCGCACCATATCCAATAAAGTGTGATTGCGACGTTCGTACACACCATTACGCTAAGGTGTTCCAGGCGGCGTGAGTTGTGAAACAATTCCACATTTCCTTAAGTGCGTGCCAAATTTGTGACTCAAATATTCTTCCCCACGATGTGATCATAAGAATTTTATTTTCCTGTCACGTTGATTCTCAACCTCACTATGAAATTCCTTGAACTTTTCAAAGGTCTCAGACTTGTGTTTCATTAAGTAGACATACCCATATCTACTTAAGTCATAAGTGAGTGTGAGAACATAACGATAGCCACCGCGAGCCTCAGCACTCATTAGACCGCACACATCAGTATGTATGATTTGCAATAAGTTGGTTGCTCGCTCCATTGTTCCGGAGAACGGAGTCTTGGTCATTTTGCCCATGAGGCATGGTTCGCACGTGTCAAATGATTCATAATCAAGAGACTCCAAAAGTCCATCTGCATCGAGTTTCTTCATGCGTTTGACACCAATGTGACCAAGGCGACAATGCCACAAGTGTGTGGGACTATCATTATCAACCTTACATCTTTTGGCATTCACACTATGAATATGTGTACCATCACGTTCGATATTAAATAGGAATAAACCATTGACCAGCGGGGCATGACCATAAAACATATCTCTCATATAAATAGAACAACCATTATTCTCAGATTTAAATGAGTAGCCATCTCGCATTAAACGAGATCCAGATACAATGTTCATGCTCAAAGCTTGCACTAAATAACAATTATTGAGGTTTAAAACTAATCCCGTAGGTAAATGTATAGGTAGCATGCCGACGACGATCACATCGACCTTGGAACCGTTCCCAACGCGCATCGTCACCTCGTCCTTCGCCAGTCTCCACTTATTCCGCAGCTCCTGTTTTGAGTTACAAATATGAGCAACCGCACCGGTATCAAATACCCAGGAGCTACTACGAGCGCTGGTGCTACCTCTTCAGCACTGCGTTGGTTTTCTCCGAAGAGGAAGGGATGATGCAGCAAAGTAGCATAAGTATTTCCCTCAGTTTTTGAGAACCAAGGTATCAATTCAGTAGTAGGCTACGCGCGAGTCCCTCGTACCTACACAAAACAAATAAATCCTCGCAACCAACGCGAATAGGGGTTGTCAATCCCTACACGGCCACTTACGAGAGTGAGATCTGATAGATATGATAAGATAATATTTTTGGTATTTTTGTGATAAAAATGCAAAGTAAAATAAAGGCAAAGTAAAGAGCAAAGGAAATATCTAAGTGGTAGGAGATTAATATGATAAAGATAGACCCGGGGACCATAGGTTTCACTAGTGGCTTCTCTCGAGAGCATAAGTATTCTACGGTGGGTGAACAAATTACTGTTGAGCAATTGACAGAATTGAGCATAGTTATGAGAATATCTAGGCATGATCATGTATATAGGCATCACGTCCGAAACAAGTAGACCGACTCCTGCCTGCATCTACTACTATTACTCCACTCATCGACCGCTATCCAGCATGCATCTAGAGTATTAAGTTAAAACAGAGTAACGCCTTAAGCAAGATGACATGATGTAGAGGGATAAACTCATGCAATATGATGAAAACCCCATCTTATTATCCTCGATGGCAACAATACAATACGTGCCTTGCTGCCCCTACTGTCACTGGGAAAGGACACCGCAAGATTGAAACCAAAGCTAAGCACTTCTCCCATTGCAAGAAAGATCAATCTAGTAGGCCAAACCAAACTAATAATTCAAAGAGACTTGCAAAGATAACCAATCATACATAAAAGAATTCAGAGAAGATTCAAATATTGTTCATAGATAGACTTGATCATAAACCCACAATTCATCGGTCTCAACAAACACACCGCAAAAAGAAGATTACATCGAATAGTTCTCCACAAGAGAGGGGGAGAACATTGTATTGAGATCCAAAAAGAGAGAAGAAGCCATCTAGCTAATAACTATGGACCCGTAGGTCTGAGGTAAACTACTCACACTTCATCGGAGGGGCTATGGTGTTGATGTAGAAGCCCTCCGTGATCGATGCCCCCTCCGGTGGAGCTCCGGAATAGGCCCCAAGATGGGATCTCGTGGATACAGAAATTTGCGGCCGGGGAATTAGGTTTTGGCTCCGTATCTGATCGTTTGGGGGTATGTAGGTATATATAGGAGGAAGGAGTACGTCGGTGGAGCAACAGGGGGCCCATGAGGGTGGAGGGCGCGACTGGGGAGTAGGCACGCCCCTTACCTCGTGGCCTCCTCTTTTGTGTCTCGACATAGGGTCCAAGTCTCCTGGGTCTTATTCGTTGAGAAAATCACGTTCCCGAAGGTTTCATTCCGTTTGGACTTTGTTTGATATTCCTTTTCTTCGAAACCCTAAAACAGGCAAAAACAACAATTCTAGGCTGGGCCTCCGGTTAATAGGTTAGTCCCAAGAATAATATAAAAGTGGATAATAAAGCCCAATAATGTCCAAAATAGTAGATAATATAGCATGGAGCAATCAAAAATTATACATACGTTGGAGACGTATCAGCTGGTTAGGTACACATCAATAACATATATATCACATATACCTTTGGTATTGCTGGCCTTCTTATCCGCTAAGTACTTGGGGGCAGTTCCGCTTCTAGTGACCGTTTCCCTTGCAATAAAAGCACTCAGTCTCAGGCTTCGGTCCATTCTTTGGCTTCTTCCCGGCAGCTTGCTTACCGGGCGCGGCAACTCCCTTGTAGTCCTTCTTGAAGTTCTTTTTACCCTTGCCTTTCTTGAACTTAGTGGTTTTATTCACCATTAACACTTGATGTTCCTTTTTGATCTCCACCTCCGCTGATTTCAGCATTGAATATACCTCAGGAATGGTCTTTTCCATCCCCTGCATATTGAAGTTCATCACAAATCTCTTGTAGCTAGGTAGAAGCGACTGAAGGATTCTGTTAACGACCGTGTCATCCGGGGGATTGACTCCCAGCTGAGACAAGCGGTTGTGCAACCCAGACATTTTGAGTATGTGCTTGATGACAGAACTATTCTCCTCCATCTTACAACTGTAGAACTTGTCGGAGACTTCATATCTCTCGACTCGGGCATGAGCTTGGAAAACCATTTTCAGCTCTTGGAACATCTCATATGCTCCGTGCTGCTCAAAACGCTTTTGGAGCCCCGGTTCTAAGCTGTAAAGCATGCCGCACTGAACCAGGGAGTAATCATCACTATGCGGCTGCCAGGTGTTCATAATGTCTTGAGTTGCTGGGAAAACAGGTGCGTCACCTAGCGGTGCTTCAAGGACATATGCTTTCTTGGCAGCTATGAGGATAACCTCAGGTTACGGACCCAGTCCGTGTAGTTGCTACCATCGTCTTTTAGCTTGGTTTTCTCTAGGAACGCATTGAAGTTGAGGGCAACATTAGCGTGGGCCATTTGATCTACAAGACATATTGCAAAGTTTTACACTATGTTCATGATAATTAAGTTCATCTAATCAAATTATTTAATGAACTCCAACTCAGATTGACATCCCTCTAGTCATCTAAGTGATACATGATCCGAGTCAACTAGGCCGTGTCCGATCATCACGTGAGACGGACTAGTCATCATCGGTGAACATCTTCATGTCGATCGTATCTTCTATACGACTCATGTTCGACCTTTCGGTCTTCCGTGTTCCGAGGCCATGTCTGTACAGGCTAGGCTCGTCAAGTCAACCTAAGTGTATTGCGTGTGTAAATCTGGCTTACACCCGTTGTATGCGAACGTTAGAACCTATCACACCCGATCATCACGTGGTGCTTCGGAACAACGGACCTTAGCAACGGTGCACAGTTAGGGGGGACACTTTCTTGAAATTATTGCGAGGGATAATCTTATTTATTCTACCGTCGTTCTAAGCAAATAAGATGTAAAACATGATAAACATCGCATGCAATCAAATAGTGACATGATATGGCCAATATCATTTTGCTCCTTTTGATCTCCATCTTCGGGGCGCCATGATCATCACCGTCACCGGCATGACACCATGATCTCCATCATCGTGTCTTCATGAAGTTGTCTCGCCAACTATTACTTCTACTACTATGGCTAACGGTTAACAATAAAGTAAAATAATTACAAGGCGTTTTCAGTGATACGCAGGTCATAAATAATTTAGACAACTCCTATGGCTCCTGTCGGTTGTCATACTCATCGACATGCAAGTCGTGATTCCTATTACAAGAACATGATCAATCTCATACATCACATATATCGTTCATCACATCCTTTTGGCCATATTACATCACACGGCATATGCTGCAAGAACAAGTTATACGTCCTCTAATTGTTGTTGCAAGTTTTTTACATGGCTGCTATAGGTTTCTAGCAAGAACGTTTCTTACCTACGCCAAAACCACAACGTGATATGCCAATTTCTATTTACCCTTCATAAGGACCCTTTTCATTGAATCTGATCCGATAAAGTGGGAGAGACAGACACCCGCTAGCCACCTTATGCAACTAGTGCATGTCAGTCGGTGGAACCAGTCTCACGTAAGCGTATGTGTAAGGTCGGTCCGGGCCGCTTCATCCCATGATGCCGCCGAATCAAGATAAGACTAGTAACGGCAAGTAAATTGACAAAGTCGACGCCCACAACATCTTGTGTTCTACTCGTGCATAGAAACTACACATAGACCTAGCTCATGATGCCACTGTTGGGGATCGTTGCAGAAATTAAAATTTTCTACGCATCACCAAGATCAATCTATGGAGAAACTAGCAACGAGAGAGAGAGAAGTGCATCTTCATACCCTTGAAGATCGTGACACGGAAGCGTTACAAGAACGCAGATGAGGGAGTCGTACTCGTGGCGATTCAGATCGCGGTTGATTCCGATCCAAGCGCCGAACAACGGCGCCTCCGTGTTCAACACACGTGCAGCCTGATGACGTCTCCCACTCCTTGATCCAGCAAGGAGATAGGGAGAGGTTGGGGAAGACAACTCCAGCAGCAACATGATGGCGTGGTGGTGTTGGAGCAGCGTGGTACTCCGGCAGGGCTTCACCAAACATCGCGGGTGGAGGAGGTGTTGGGGAGGGCTGCGCCTTGGATGTGGTGCGGCTGCCCTCCCACCTCCCCTCTATTTATAGGGGAAAGGGAGAGGGGGGTCGGCCCCCTCCAGATGGATCTAGCGGGGGGGGGCGGCCAAGGGGGGAGGCTTGGCCCCAAAGCCAAGGGGGACGCCCCCTTTAGGGTTCCCCCAAACCCTAGGCGCATGGGCCCTAGGGGGTTTGGCGCCCAGCCCACCTAGGGGCTCGTTCCCCCTCCATATTCAGCCCATAGGGCCCTCCGGGGCAGGTGGACCCTCCCGGTGGACGCCCGGAACCCTTTCGGTGGTCCCGGTACAATACCGATAAACCCCCGAACACTTCCGGCGACCGAATAAGGACTTCCCATATATAAATATTTGTCTCCGGACCATTCCGGAACTCCTCGTTATGTCCGGGATCTCATCCGAGACTCTGAACAACATTCGGTAACCACGTACTTCTATTCCCTATAACCCCAACGTTATCGAACCTTAAGTGTGTAGACCATACGGGTTCGGGAACCATGCAGACATGACCGAGACATCTCTCCGACCAATAACCAACAGCGGGATCTGGATACCCATGTTGGCTCCCACATGTTCCACGATGATCTCATCGGATGAACCACGATCTCAAGGATTCAATCAATCCCGTATACGATTCCCTTTGTCTATCGGTATAGTACTTGCCCGAGATTCGATCGTCGGTATGCCGATACCTTGTTCAATCTCGTTACGGCAAGTCTCTTTACTCGTTCCGTAACACATCATCCCGTGACCAACCCCTTAGTCACATTGAGCTCATTACGATGATGTCTTACCGAGTGGGCCCAGAGATACCTCTCCGTCATACGGAGTGACAAATCCCAGTCTCGATTCGTGCCAACCCAACAGATACTTTCGGGGATACCCGTAGTGTACCTTTATAGCCACCCAGTTACGTTGTGACGTTTGGCACACTCAAAGCATTCCTACGGTATCCGGGAGTTGCACAGTCTCATGGTCTAAGGAAAAAAATACTTGACATTAGAAAAGCTTTAGCAGACGAACTACACAATCTTGTGCTATGCTTAGGATTGGGTCTTGTCCATCACATCATTCTCTTAATGATGTGATCCCGTTATCAACGACATCCAATGTCCATGGTCAGGAAACCGTAACCATCTATTGATCAACGAGCTAGTCAACTAGAGGCTCACTAGGGACATGTTGTGGTCTATGTATTCACACATGTATTACGATTTCCGGATAACACAATTATAGCATGAACAATAGACAATTATCATGAACAAGGAAATATAATAATAACCATTTTATTATTGCCTCTAGGGCATATTTCCAACAATTCTTTCATGCGCGAGCATTGACGCGACAAAGTCAAACAGAATTATTTCGCTGGACAATTGCAGGTGGCGATATGTGTGAAAGCAAGCACGATGTGCATGCCAAAATGCGGGGTATCTATATGAGTTTGTACACTCATCAGAATGAGACTGGCGTGCACGCGGTGCTCCACCATGTACCTAGCAAGATTGTGACCAAGGTGAACAAGGCCATTGCGAGGCTTTTACAACGTTAGAAGTAGAGCAAGACATGTTTGCTATGAGCTCGTCTAAGGCTCTAGGATTCAATGGCTTCAACGTTGTTTTTTTACCAGTGCCACTAGGCACTGGTTGAGGACGATGTAACTGTGACGGTACTTGGTTTCCTGCAAGGGGGATACATGTCAGATGTTGTGAACAAGATGGTAACTCTACTAATCCCGATGGCGAAGAACCGCGGTAATATAAGTTGATATAAACCAATTTCGATATGTAGTGTTATTTATAGGCTATGCTTGAAGGTCTTGGATAATCGGTTACGTGGAACTCTTGATGTGATTATAACCGAAGAGCATAGTGCCTTTTGTGCCATGGAAGCCTATTACAGAGAATGTTTTGATGACATATGGATGTATTCACTCTGTGGGGAGCGATAAAGGCAAGTAAGACTGGTGTGTAGTGAAAATTGACATGATGAACCCCCCCCCAAAATAATAATTACAAGGCATATGATCATATTGGGTAGGTCTATCTACAAGGAATCATATAACAACTAAAATTTGATGATAACTAGTCATTAGTGATGAGGTTGTCTCTTCACTAAGCTTCCAAGGAAAGGTTAATGGTGAATTATTATCGTCTTTTCGGTC
This sequence comes from Triticum aestivum, assembly GCF_018294505.1. NCBI lineage: Eukaryota > Viridiplantae > Streptophyta > Magnoliopsida > Poales > Poaceae > Triticum > Triticum aestivum. Next base: position 111,943,310 of record NC_057809.1, read on the forward strand.
ATCCATAGGCATTCGCCAGGGAGACCCAATATCCCGGTACATATTCCTCTTGTATGGAGAAAAGCTCTTGCATATTGAAAAGCTAAAATGGTGGATGGATTGATTGGGGAATTTGTGTTGGGTTGCGGCAACATGGATTGCTCACTCGCTCTTTGAGGGATTTAAGTTTTAGTTCAATTAGGAGGATGCTAATGCATTTGTTCATCATTGTGTGAGGGCTGTACTCAACCTAGAACCTAATTCTACCCATTTTGACGTGATCCATGACCCTTCGGATGATCATGTACAATCGGATATGATATCGTTTGAGATTTAATAAATTGACTTCACGTGCGGTTCTACATAATTAATGTAACAAACTAGGTGGATGAATATGATTGGAGGTAAGGGGAAGGACGAGCCCATCCCTCTAAAAATTAAAAGGGGAGAGGTTTAGTTGTTAGAAAGTTTACGTAAGGGTTGTTTGGATAAGGGATTTATACCAAACCTGTTTCCACTAATCACGTTTAGGATTCTAACCACCTAAAACTATGTTTGGTTGGTCCACCAAATCTCAGGATAAGGAAAACTTGGTTTCCCATAAACCAGAAAAACGAGTATTTGGAAAAACGACTAATCGTTGTTTTTCTACAAACCAGTTTAGTTTATCGTTCGTTTCAATCGCAGACTCTAGCTTCCATGAAACCTATGCCGAGTGGGTAGCGCTGAGTATGTCTACTAATACGGCAAGGAAAGGCCCGTTTCAGGTGTTGTGGCTGCTGCTCGTCGGTGAGGACGACATCGGCGTTTCTCCTGTAACCGTGGGCATGCTCGGCGCCGCTGCGGCTGTCGTGTATGTGATGAGATGTACGTAGATGGCTTTCCTGGAAACAACGTCATGCAACGTCCAATACAGCATGGTCAGCCGATTGAAGGTGCTGGTGTGAGTGCCCCGGCTGCTGCTCCCTCAACCGTCGACGATGTAGTGCAAATCCCGCATGTTGGTGCCGCCGGCGAGCCCACCATTCTTACCATCAGTGAAGCAGTGGCTGGGGCAGGCCACGGCCTGACCTCCTCAAGGAACAGCTACTCGATCTCTGTCCCGTACTCGCGTCGTTCAGTCTGGATAACACCTACCTCGCCGCAGCCGGCCTCCGGCACGGTCTTTTGCACCGCGTAGATCAGCTAATGAAACGACCGGCGTGTGACACACACATATATGGAATCACATCACAGCCTCGCGGGCCGATGGATTATAGCACGGTGGGGTTGATGGCAGTGGTGGCGCCGCCGAAGACGAGGTTGTGGCCGCCGGCAAACCCGGCGTCCCGGCCTGGTCGGATGCGAGGAACAGCGCGGCTTCCGTCATGTTGACCATGCGTAGCACCTTCCCACGCAACACATTATGCGTCTCCGTCATTGCCTCTATCTCCTCGGCGCTCAAGGCCACGACGGTGTAGCTCAGTGGCGTACATGGTGCCCCAGCTCACCGTGGCCGCATGCAGCGCGCCCAACAACGGCGAGCAATTTGATGGACATGACATGGTCGAGCGCCCAGCTCCATGTCCGTGAAAGGCCCGTTGGGAGCAGCACAAACTGTGCCGTGGTCACCGTGTTGGGCGCGGTGCCTCCCCTGTTGCCTCTCATGTGAACCGTTTGGAATCGAACATATAAAGGACGCTAGGCAACCCGCCATTCTGAGGCCACCCCGTGCGCTACGCCTGTTGGGCCGCTCAATCTTTTTCCTGTAGGCAAGTTTTGGCTGCTGGCGGCGGGTAAACCGTTGGTTATTTTTCACGTTGATGCCTGCTTTGGGGTAGATGACTGGTGGCCCTTGTTACGTCCATGACCAGGAAATCACTCGTTCGACCTTCAATTCTACGTGTGAGGGAAGCTCCTGATGCTTGAGGATGGGCTCCCGCGACTCAGAGGGCGACTCACCGCGAGGTCCCCGACCGCCGGCGGCCTTGCTGCTAGATCTCCACCCCGC
>NC_057809.1:111945495-111976146 GCF_018294505.1 Triticum aestivum
CCCGCATCCCCCGAACCGGTCGGGCCACCGCGCTGGGCCGACCTCACCGAGGAAGACGACGTGGCTGCCGGACGGCCGGTGTTTCGCCGGGAACCCCCAGTTCGGCCGCAGTCGACCCGCAGGGACTGCACCCTCCCCCCTCGTCGGGGCGGATCGGGCTCCATCCCGCGGTCGCGCCGGTACCCTGAGGCGGTCTCCCCGTGGACGCCTGGCCAAAGGGCTTCCCTTGGGTCCCGAACCGCTCGCCGCCGCCGCGCCCAGGCGTGGGGCGTTGCTGGGCGGTTGGACCAGGGGTGTGCCCGGGTCTCATGGCGTTCCTCCACCCCACTGGCACCCTCCTCCCTGGCCGGCGCGTCGCCGGGCCTCCAGCCGGCCACTCCGACTCGCACCCCCGTTCTCGTGCGCCGCTCGCCGTTCAGGCTGTTCATTGTGTCGTTTGGGGCTTCCAGGCTCAGCTACTCACCCCGTCTCGCTCCACGGCAGCATCGACCGGCGCTGGCCCCGTCCAGGACGCCGGTTCCGGCCGCGGCGGTGGCGGCGGGAGGGGAAACCCTCGCTGCCTCCCCACCTCCTCGCGGGCTGGGCCGACCCCAGGCGGGTGGTCCCCTGATGGACCGGCCAAGGATGGGCCCTACGATTGGCACCTGGGCCGCTCCGATGCTGGGCTGGCCCACTCTGCTCCGGTCCGCTCCTGGGCCGCTCGGTCCGCCGGTTAGGTCGATATGGCCTCCAGCTGGCTTCCCCAGGCCTTCATCCTCTCCACCGAGGCGCAACCTAGCGACAACCCTACTCCCCGCACCCCCTCCATCCCCGCCGCCACCCAACTCCCCTTGGCGCTAGTCACGCTCGCGCCTCAGGCCGCCCCCCCGAACCCACACCCATGCCGTGGGACTGGGGTGATGAGGGGACTCGCCCCAAACGACGCGCCAACGACCGCCGTGATGTTGTGCGCCCATCTCCTGAGGCGCTCCGCCGAGAAGAAGACCTGCGCCGGCACCTTCCGGCGCGCGATGGCCGTCGATCTTCCCCCCGCGCCGACCGGCGCTCGCCTCCCCGCACGGACACCCGCTCCCCTCCACGTTGTTCGCCTGGACGGGCTGATCGCCGGGGCTGATCTCGGTCCCGCTCGCCCGCTCCTGGGGTGGACTGGCGCAACCAACGGCGTCGCTCCCCATCTCCGACGTGGCGCCGGGACGACCGCTCCCCCGCCCACTCGGGCCGCTCGCGCTCGCCTCCCCGTTCCAACCAGCAGCTCTCCCAGCCCGCACCCACCACCCCTGGTCGTCGGTACCAGCCACCCCGCGATGAGCCGGCCTTCCCTCCCACTGCTAATGGGGCAGGCCGCGGCCTTCAGGAGGCTAAGAGGAAGAAGAAGCGAGGTCTTGGTCGTGGGAATGGTGGTGCCCCTCCACTGGCTCCGACACATGACCCGGCGACCGCCTCCGCCAACCTCGCCCGATCCGGGAACCAACCACAAGACCTTCAGAAGTGCTTCAACTTGGCCTCGCCGGCCATTCGCAGGTCGCCTGCACCAGCCCACCGTGCTGCTACATTTGCTCGGACTCGGCCACCCGACCTTCCTATGCCCGGACCGTCCCGTGTCGGAGGAGATCATGATGTACGGGCACGGCATTAAGAGCATGGGCTTCTTTCACATCGAGGTGCCGGACATCCCCCCACCATCCCCCTCGCTTCAGGCGATTGTTTCTATTCGGGAGGGGGTGGCATCGCCAGAGATGCTTGAAGCGGAGCTGAACCACCTATACCACTGCACCTGGGACTGGCAGGTCACCATGATGGACGGAAACCAGTTCTCGGTCATCTTCCCCGACGCCGTCAGCCACGGATATGGCACCCGCAGTGGCGACATCACTCTTGCTCTCAACAAGCTAGTGGTGGACATCTCGGTGCCGATTCGCGACCCCTTGGCGGTGGCCGTCCTTGACACGGCATGGATCCTCATTGTCGGCCTCCCCGACATCGCACGCTTGGAGCGTGTCATCCGAAGCATGTCCCGCATCCTTGGCAAGGTGGTCGTGGTGGACGAGCTCTCCCTCCGGAAGGAGGAGGAGGTGCGCGTCAAAGTCAAGTTCCTGGACTCGTCCAAACTCCATGCCAAGATCCGGGTGTTCTTCAACGACCAGGGCTTCGACCTCAAGATCTCCCCCGAGCCGCCCAACCATGTTGGCCGCCCACGCATCCCCGACGACAACTTCCTGGGTGGCGACACTGATGGGCCGGGTCGTCACAGCGACAGGAACCCACGTCACGGTCCCAACCCCGGCTCGGAGGAGGATGATGATGATTCCGAGGATAGCCCGCCCCATCCCTCGGCTGTCGCTCCTGCCTCGAGGGGAGGCGCGGGGACCGGCCGCTCCCACGCCGTGGCTGACGGCAGCGACTCCTCTAACGCCAGCCTTCAGGTGTTCCCGGCATCATCTCCCCGCTCCCCCGGAGTCATCGCCACCACCAACTGCTCGCCTGTGCCCCTCACGCTGGATGCTTCCTTGGCTGGGCTGGAGTCGGCTCCGGTCCGGCCGGCTTCTGGCCTGCATGCCAAGCCGATGCTGGCCGTCCCGGAGGTGCCCGGGCCACTCCCAGACCCGTCTCCTCTTGCCGCGTCTTCCCTGCCCTCGGTGGTAGCGGGCTCGGTTGGGCTGGGATTGGTTGTGGCGCAGCCTCCGCCCCCCCCCCTCCCTGGCCACTTCGGTGCTTCTGGACCCACTAGCCCTAGGGGCGTGCCCTACGGATGATGCCCCACCGTCTCCTCCCGCAGCTTCTATAGTCCTACTCGAGCCCACCGCTTCACCGACCCAACTCCCGTCTCACGGGCCGATGCCCGGAGGGGCGATGGCGGAGGTAACCACCCCGATGGTTTCCCACCCCCTCCCCCCCGGACCACGGCGTACTCCAGGAGAGGCAGGTCGACCTCGACACCTGTGACGTCCTCTCGTCGCAGCGCCAGGATCGAGGCGGCCAGGCCGGAGGGTAGCCCAGCTCTGCCCATCCCCGAGTGGGCTGAGCTCAGGGCCGCCGGCCGGAACCTCGAGCCAGGTACCCCACTTGTCCCAGTTACCCCCGCTACTTGCTCATTTTCCGCTCTAGAGTCCGCTCCGTTAGGCCACCTAGCTAAGGTGGCAACTGATTCGACCATCATATTCTGAGGGGAGGTTGCCCCCCCGCTTGTCCAGACCGCGGCGATCCGTGCTCGTGAAATCCTGGACGGGCACCTTGCCGAGGCACGTGCTCGCCTCCAAGACGCCTCCGGCCCCTCCACTGTGGCCCCGCGTGGTACCGCTTCCCGTGTGGCGATTGTTCCGACTGAGGTCCGGGGCCGCACTCGGTCACGCACCGCTGCCCTCCGCACGCAAAGCGCATCCCGAGTATTGGGGTCAAGCAGCCCCCCAATGGCCTCGTGATGCGAACCCTATTGTGGAACATCCGTGGCTTCGGCCAAGACGGCCGACGCCGCCAACTCATCGAGTACATGAGAAACGAGCGAATAGACATTGTAGCCATTCAAGAAACGATGTGTACGGAGTTTTCACTGTCTGAACTCGAACATTTGAGTTCCGACTTATTTGCTTGCCACTGGCTCCCTTCTAGTGGGAGCGCAGGCCACTCGGGTGGTATCCTTCTAGGTGTCAAGGATGCCACCTTTGAGGTCGGAAGCATGGACCGTGGTGAGTTGTTCGTCAGCATGGAAATCTTTGAGCATGCCCTCAACTTCAAATGTGAGGTCATTGTCGTCTATGGACCGGCTGACCATAGCCGCTCAGAGACCTTCCTCGCTGAGATCCGAACAAAAGTCTTGGCCGCCCAGCTCCCGGTAGTGCTGGGTGGAGACTTTAACCTCATTCGATCTAAAGAAGATAAAAGCAATAACTTGGTCAACTTTCCCCGGATGCAAATGTTTAATGACTGCATCGCGGACATGGGGCTCCGTGAACTAGATAGGGTCGGCGCCAGGTTCACCTGGACTAACCGCCAAGCCGACCCGACCAGGTCGGTCCTTGACCGGGTCTTTGTCTCCCCGGAATGGGACTTGCGGTGCCCTCTCACGTCGCTACGCACGATTACTAGGATCGGTTCTGACCATGTTCCTTTACTTCTCTCCTCGGAGAACGAGCGACCCCCAGCCCCCCTGCTTTCGCTTCGAGGCATTCTGGCTGAATCAGCCAGGGTTTGCTGCTGCGGTTGCCGCTAGGTGGCGTGAGGCTCGTGAGGCGCCGCACCGCTCCCTCTCGGCCGCCGACTCCTGGCATTTCTGTGCCAAACGGTCGCGCCAATTCATGAAAGGGTGGGGTGCTAACTTAGGTCGCGACATTAGAGAGCGGAAGCGGACTCTCCTTGAGGGCATCCAGGCTCTAGACCTTCGGGCTGATGCCGCGGGCCTCTCGGCCGAGGAATGGATGCTTAGATACGACTTGGAAGACCAACTCACGATCATCTACACGGACGAGGAGGCATTTTGGCGCCTTCGAGGTACACAGAATTGGGTCCTAAAGGGGGATGCCAATACAGCCTACTTCCAGGCAATCGCGAATGGCCGCCACCGTCGTAACACCATTCCCCTGCTCTGGGATGGTGATACCTTGCTTCAACAGCCGGAGGCCATCCGGGCCCATGTTGATGGCTTCTACAGAGACCTATTCTCTGCCTCCCCTCGGGGAGGATTAGCACTTGCCCATGATATTTGGCCGCCCCGATACTGTGTTTCAGAGGAGGATAACATTGCTCTAACGGCACCGTCCTCCGAAGCTGAAGTATGGGCGGCCATTAAGGGCATGAACTCATCCTCGGCCCCCGGCCCCGATGGCCTTCCAGTAAAGTTCTTTCAAACTTTCTGGGAATCCATTAAACCTGAGGTCATGGCCCTATTTGATGAATTCTACGTTGGGTCCATTGATCTCACCCGTCTCAACTTTGGAATAATCACGCTCATCCCCAAAGTTACGGGTGCCTCGGACATCCGCCAATTCCGCCCAATCACGGTGATCAATGTCATCTTTCGCATCCTCGCGAAGGGGTACGCCAATAGGGTGCCCCCAATTGCGGACCGGATCATCCACCCGGATTAGTCGGCATTCATCCAGGGCTGTTATATCCTGGACGGAGTCCTAGTGTTTCACGAAGCCCTACACGAGGTGCATTCCAAGCACCTCAAGGCAGTCTTCCTGAAACTAGATTTCCACAAGGCCCATGACACAGTTAGCTGGCACTTCCTGCGTGAATGCCTGCTCCGAAAGGGCTTTGACGAGTGATGGGTGACCCGGGTGATGCAGATGGTATGCTCAGGCAGAACCGCAGTGAATATTAACGGCGAGATTGGCCCATTCTTCCCCACCTTTTGTGGGGTGCGCCAGGGCGATCCATTCTCTCCGTTCCTATTCAACGTTGTGGTTGAAAGTGCAACTATCCCTAGGTGGTTTTGGTAATTCATAACAACATATAGCTCATTGAGCTAATGCTATTCCAAGATGATTATTTCAGGAAAGCTCAATGATTGGCATGGCATGGATGTGAAAGTGGAACCCTCAAAATGCTAAGGACAAAGGATTGGCTCAAGCTCAAAAGCTCAAGACTCTTCATTTTATATTTTAGTGATCCAAGATCACATTGAGTCCATAGGAAAAGCCAATACTATCAAGGAGGGATGAGGTGTTGCTTAATGAGCCTCTTGCTTCATGTGCTTAGTGATATGCTCCAAAACCCTCAACTACTTTCCCATATCCACATATGACCTAAACCCTAAGCCAAACTCGGTCCTACCAGTTCTTCCTATCCGGCGCCACCGAGTTTCACTTGTCATTAGCCACTGCCAAACCCTAGCAATTCGGTCCTACCGATAGGGATCTCGGTCTCACCGAGATGGGGTTGCAAACTCTCTGTTTCCCTTTCGTAACTTTTCGGTCTTACCGAAAGAGCGAATCGGTCCCACCGAGATTGCAATGTAAACTCAGTGTTTCCCCTTTGTAACTTTTCGGTCTCACCGAGTTCCACTCGGTCTCATCGAAAGAGCAAATCGGTCCCACCGAGTTTGCCTGACCAACTCTCTGGTTAGCTAATTACCAAATTCGGTCTCACCGAGTTTGTGTAATCGGTCTCACCGAGATTACGTTATGCCCAAACCCTAACCATATCGGTCCTACCGAGTTGCATGTCAGTCCCACCGAAAATCACTAACGGTCACTAGGTTTACATTTTCAGTCCGACCGAGCTTATTGATTCGGTCCCACCGAGATTGGAAAACTGTGTAACGGTTGGATTTTGTGTGGAGGCTATATATACCCCTCCACCTCCTTCTCATTCGAAGAGAGAGCCATCAGAACACACACACCATCCCAACTCATATGTTCTGAGAAAGAACCACCTACTCATGTGTTGAGACCAAGACATTCCATTCCTACCATATGAATCTTGATCTCTAGCCTTCCCAAGTTGCTTTCCACTCAAACCCTCTTTCCACCAAATCCAAATCCTATGAGAGAGATTTGAGTGTTGGGGAGACTATCATTTGAAGCACAAGAGCAAGGAGTTCATTACCTACACACCATTTGTTACTTCTTGGAGAGTGGTGTCTCCTAGATTGGCTAGGTGTCACTTGGGAGCCTCCGACAATATTGTGGAGTTGAACCAAGGAGTTTGTAAGGGCAAGGAGATCGCCTACTTTGTGAAGATCTACCGCTAGTGAGGCAAGTCCTGTGTGGGCGATGGCCATGGTGGGATAGACAAGGTTGCTTCTTCGTGGACCCTTTGTGGGTGGTTACTTCTTCGTGGACCCTTCGTGGGTGGAGCCCTGTGTGGACTCGTGCAACTGTTGCCCTTGGGTGGAGCCCTGTGTGGACTCGCGCAACCGTTACCCTTCGTGGGTTGAAGTCTCCATCAACGTGGATGTAGGATAGCACCACCTATCCGAACCACGGGAAAAACATTTGTGTCTCCAATAGCGTTTGAATTCTCCAAACCCTTCCCTTTACATTCCCGCAAGTTGCATGCTTTACTTTCCGCTGCCTATATACTCTTTGCATGCTTGCTTGAATTATGTGACGATTGCTTGACTTGTCCTAAATTAGCTAAAATCTGCCAAGAACTAAAATTGGGAAAAGGTTAAGTTTTTATTTGGTCAAGTAGTCTAATCACCCCCCCCTCTAGACATACTTCCGATCCTACAAGTGGTATCAGAGCTTTGGTCTCCATTTGCTTTGATCTCCATAGCTTTTGGTGGTCATAGCCTTGGTTTCACAACCTAGGAGAGTATGGCGTCTAGCAAGGGAAATTATCACCGTAGAGGTCCTTACTTTGATGGCACTAACTTTGCTAGTTGGAAGCATAAAATGAAAATGCATATTCTTGGACATAACCCCGCCGTTTGGGCTATTGTGTGTGTTGGTTTGCAAGGTGACTTCTTTGACGGGAGAGAACCAAACCGTGAAGCTACCGCGGATGAGTTGAAGATGTTGCAATACAATACTCAAGCTTGTGATATTCTCTTCAACGGATTGTGCCCCGAAGAATTCAACAAAATCAACCGCCTTGAGAATGCAAAGGAAATTTGGGACACTTTGATTGATATGCACGAAGGTACCGACTCCATCAAGGAATCCAAGTTGGATGTACTTCAAAGCCAACTTGACAAGTTCAAGATGAAGGATGGTGAAGGTGTCGCTGAGATGTACTCTAGGCTTGCTCTCATCACAAATGAGATTGCCGGCTTAGGAAGTGAAGAGATGACCGATAGATTCATCATCAAGAAGATTCTAAGAGCCTTGGATGGAAAATATGATACCGTGTGCACATTGATCCAAATGATGCCCAACTACAAAGATCTCAAGCCAACGGAGGTGATTGGAAGAATTGTTGCTCATGAGATGTCACTTAAGGATAAAGAGGAACTTCACAACAAATCAAGTGGTGCCTATAAAGCCTCATGTGAAGCCCCTACATCATCGAGTGAGAAACAAGACTTCAATGAAGAATTGAGCTTAATGGTGAGGAACTTCAACAAGTTCTACAAGAGTAGAAGCAAAGATAGAAACTCCAAGTCAAGGTCCTACAATGACAAAAGATCTTCTAGTCGAGAGCGAAACTGTTACAATTGTGGAAGACCCGGACACTATTCCAATGAGTGTACGGCTCCCTACAAGAGAAGAGAAGATTCTCCAAAAAGAAGAAGCAAAGAATCATCACCAAGAGAGAGAAGGAGTAGAGATGATCATTATGAACGAAGATACTCATGGAGAAGCAAGGATTCGGAAAGGAAGGAAAAATCATCAAGGAGCTACACAAGACGAAGACATCAAGCTCATGTTGGTGAATGGGTATCCGGCTCCAACTCCGACAGCCACTCCGAGAAAAGTTATCACTCCGACTCTAAAGATACTCAAGATGAAGGTGTTGCCGGTCTAGCACTTGTGTCAACCAACTCCTACGACATATTTGACTCACCAAATGAAGGAATTAGAAGATGCTTCATGGCCAAAGGTCCTAAGGTAACACACCCCAAGTATGTTGATTTCAATAGTGATGAAGATGACTTGTTAGGTGATGATTTGCTTGTTGACAACTCCAGTGATGAATACTATGATGAAGTGTCAATTAAACATGCTAATCAAGATAAAACGAATGACAATGATAAGGAGAAGATTGAGGCTCTAACTAAAGAACTAAAAACTCTTAAGTTAGCTCATGACACTATCTTCGAAGATCATCGAGAACTTTTAAGAGCTCATGAGAAATTATGCTTTGAAAAGCTCAATCTTGAGCAAGAGCATGAGTTCTTAAAAGCAATCAATGATGATCTCCGCAAAAAAAGTTCTTCTTACATTGCCAAGCGTTTACTCTTATCCACTTACATGCCTCAAGTCAAGTCTAACAAGAAAGATTCTTCCTCTAGCAGTAACAATGATCATGTTAAATCCAATATTGTTGCTTCTAGTAGTTCTCTTGATTCCACTAATGATTCTCTTAGCCAAGTTACACTTGAGCAAGAAAATAGTTTATTGAAGGGAATTATAGAGAAAGGAGTGTACAAAAGCCTTGCCGGGAGTAAGCAATTCGAGGAAATTGTGCGCAAGCAAGGAATGCACCGGAAGAATCAAGGTGTTGGTTTTGAACAAAAGTTCAATGCCAATGGAGTTGAGTGGGAAGAAGATCAATACCCCAAGACAAAGTTTGTCCCTCAACAAGAGAAGTATGATACTTCTTTCAAGGGTACACAAGCTCAAGATGATCTTCCACCACAAGACCTTCCACCACAAGACTACAAGCAAAAAGGCAAGGACAAGCTTCAAGAGGAAATTGATGCATTTGAAGAAGCTCCGAAGACCTTAGTCAAGTGGATTCCAAAGACTACTTCAAGCTCCACTTCATCAAGTACGACTACAACTCCAAGGATTCCCATAAAGATGATGTGGATCCAAAAGAAGAAGAACTAGAGAGTTCTTGAGGGTGACTCCGCCAACATACTTCACTCTTATCATTTTGGCAAGAACAAGTGCAATCAACTTCCACATCTTGCAGTAGTTCAAGGAGTCACAAACCCTCTTGTTGGTAAGACAAGGGACAAGGTAACCTAAAAGTTTTCATGGACATCATCTTTTGTGTGCATCACTCTATGTCTATGGATATCCTTGTTTGTTCCTTGTGGGACTAACCCATGTAGGTATTGAAAGTGCAATTCACTCAAATGGATAGCTCCAAGAGGTCTACATCAACATTGAGCATCCACATCTTCAATATCTACATGAAGTCATCGTCGACAAAACCCAAGGTTAGTTCATCCCTCTTAGGGGGGATATCACATCTAGGGGGAGCTTTACTCTAAGACTTGAGCTAAAGCAACTCTAAAGATGTGAACACAACAATGCTTTATGTAAAAGTGGTAACCCCACTTGGGCTTAAACGATGAGTATGACCTATGATCAAGTGTTCTCACTTGACTCCTAAGTCAATATACTCATACATAGATGACCTAGTCATCGCAAATTGCTTGATAGATGCTAGTATTGGTTGTGCATGCCTTGCCACATATTTCATTTGCCATCTTATTGTGTGAGCATGCTGGTTGCATATTTTACTCGTTCGAGGACATCCACTTGTTGTTTTGATTGTTTGGTTTTATTTCTTTTTGCCAAGTGGATGGACAAGAATGCCTAAGAACATCCTCTAGCTATCTATGCTTTTCTCGTCTCAAACTCTATTCATGCTGCATCACAAAATTTGATCAAGTCAAATTCGAACCACTCTGTGTGAGGAGTGCTCGGAGTCCCCGATTCGTCATAGACTTAAACTTCCAAAACCTCTTTATGATTCTCGGTCTGACCGATACTCCACTTTCGGTCCTACCGAGATCATTAAGTTGATCTAGGTTTTCAATCTCGGTGCAACCGATTTGAACTTTTCGGTCACACCGAGTTTCAGTAACTGCACGCAGTTATGAATCTCGGTGCCACCGAGTCGTTCCACTCGGTCACACCAACAGGGTCGAGCTATATATAGTCACGGGCAAAATTTGGAAATTTCTCTGAACCCCTTCGCCCGCGCGATAGCCTGCTCTGCCCTCTAGGTCTCCGGATCGTCTTCTCGCCGCCAGCAGCCTCCAGTCGCTGGTATCCGTCGCCGTCAACGGGAATTCTGCCCCGCCGTTGCCGCCGTAGCAAGTCCCCGCCGAACTAGGGTATGGACTTGATCTCTGTGCTATTCCTCAATCTGATTCCTAGCACATTGTGATCATATTGATTCTTGCCACGTTTGAGAAACTTCTATCCAGTCAAAATGCCCGTAGATTAGGTTTGATTCGAAAATTCTAGGTTTAGGTTTCCGCCGAAACCATCTCGGACCCACCGAGTTGAAAAACTCGGTCCCACCGATTTGGCTTATGCCATTGCACAAGTGAGACTTGGTCTGACCGAGAATTACTTATCAGTGTGACCGATTTTTGAAATAAGTGAAACCCTAGTAGCCTCGGTGCCACCGAACTGTGACTCGGTCCTACCGAGTTCACTAGTTTAGGTTCCAAAACTGCTTCGGTATCACCGAGTTTGAAAATCGGTAGATCCGAGATGATTTCAGTAGGAAACTAAAACTAAGTTTTTGGATCATTTTTTTGCAAAAATCTCTGCATTTTGTGATGCTCATCCTTTCTACCTCATCTACAATCTATTCATAGGGTCAGCAGTCAGTGCAGCATGTCTGATCAAAGTGATAGCCAAAATATGTCAGAGCAGCAAGTGGTGATGAGTGAGGGTACTAGTCCCTCCAGTTCATCTGATGAAGGCAGCAGGAGCACTCCTAGCAATTTGCCAAAGGCTGCCACAAGACAAAGGAAGAAGAAAACTTCAGACTCTGAAGATGAGGACTATGTGGCAGAGGAAGAGGCCACTTCCAAGAAAATTGAGCCAGCTCAAGGCACTAAGCCAGGTCTGAAAATCAAAAGGCCAGCAGGCAGGCAGCCCATGTCAAAGGCTAGAGCCTCAACTGAGAAGCCCACTCCCCAAGAGCCAGTTGCAGCTGAGGGCAAGAAAAGAAAGGAAAGGGTAAAGAAGACTGTTGCTAGAGTGCTTGGAAAAGCTTCCATCATGGAAGAAGAAGAGGAAGAAGAGGTAGCTGCACCAGCGCCCAAGGCACCCAAGCTAATGGGTGATGCCATAAGGTCAGGGGCTACTGCATCTAAGCCCAAAGCTGCCTCCAAGCCAAAACCAAAGAGGAATACAAGGAGCATTCCTGCAGCTGAAAAGAACAAGGCCCCAGTGCCTGAGACTGTTGCTGAAGAAGAAGAAGAAAATGTCCTGAGAAAGCTAAAGCCCAAGATCCCAGACCACAATGATGCTCATCCTGTGGCTGAGGACATGAAGCTCAGGAGAGATTCAGGGCTGAGAAAGTGGAGAGAAGCAGACTCGTATGCTTCAAGGAGAAGGACTGCCGTGGACTACAGGTTTCACACCAAGGAGCAGCAGGATTTCTATGAGATTGTGCTGTTAGATAAGAAGCCCATTGTCTGTGATATGCATTAGGTTGATTGGACATACATCAAGGACAATGAGGAGCACTATCCTGGAGTGCAAGACAGCTTCATAGCTTGTGGAGTAGCCGACTTTGTTGGGCAGAAGCTCACAAAGTGGAACGAGGAGCTTATCATGCAGTTCTACTCCACGGCTCACTTTTATCCAGATGGGAGGATCACATGGATGTCTGAGGGTACAAGGTACCAATCTACAGTGGCTGAGTGGGCACAGATCATTAATGCCCCAGAGGAGCAAGATGAAGACTTGGATATCTATGCCAAGAAGAAGATGGACCACAACTCCATGTCCAATATGTACAAGGAAATTCCCAATGAAGCTCTTGACACCTTCAAGTTTGGCTCTGTGCATTACCTTCTGTCAGGACTCCCAACGATCAATTGGATACTAAGGCACACCTTACTGCCCAAGTCTGGAGATCACAAGATGATCAGAGGCCATGCTATCAACTTGCTACATGTGTTTGATGTGCCTCAGAAGTTCAAGGTGATGAGCCTCATAGTGGAAACTATCAAGAGGACTGCAGCAGACCAGAAGAGGAGCTGCGGATATGCCCCTCAGATTCAGGAGCTCATCAACTCTAAGATGGGCACGGGCATATATTTATTGGACAAGGAACATTTGCCCATCCGTCCAGATTTCAAGGACAATCAAGTTGTCATGACTGAGAACGAGCCATCATCTGCCCAAGCATTTGCAAAGAAGGAGAAGGCAAGGAAGGAGAAAGCTGCCAAGATGCCTACCCAAGAGGAGGCATCTGAATACTTCTTGAAGACTAAACAAGAGCATCTTGGTTACTTGATTGCATCCACGCTGAGGATTGAGCAAAGTCTGGCCACTCTCACTCAGAATCAGCAGAGCCTAGAGAGAATCATGGAACAGAAGTTATATGACTTGGATGTCAAGGTAACAGAAGTTCAGTCTGCAGTGGAGCAGCTCCAGGAGGACATGCAGGAGAGGAGAGGCGGGACTACCACTCATACCTTTGCCAGAGTGCCACGAGGCCCGAGGTCATCTGCCGTGCCAGTTGCTGACACAAGAGCCACCACCTCAGCACCAGCCACAACCTCAATTCCACCAGCTCCAGCATCTACTTCAGCTCCAACTCCAGCAACTACTTCAGCATCTACCGAAGCCTTCGTCCTTGGAGTGATCCGGACTCCACCACCACCTGAAGATCAAGCCTGAGCGTCGATCTAGTGCTATGAATTTTCTAGGAACTTTTTGGTAACTTGTTGCCAAAGGGGGAGAAGATGTATAGATCATAGGCTTCGAGAGAGAGTGTGTTGCTTTTCTCTCTTGCTTTATTTGGTGGATTTTCGAACTTGTTTGCTTTTGAGTGCTTGAGATACTACGTTATTATTTGTGAGACATTGATGATCATGTGTTTGATCATAAGCTACACTTAATGCTTGCTTAATGCTATTATCTTATCTATCTTGTGATCATTCATTATTCTTGGTGATGAGTGCATGTATTTCATTCTTATCATTTTGAGCGCTCCACCAAGATGTATGTGACATGGAAGAGTAACCCATGACTCTAACTCTTTGTGCATTTGCAGTCCAAAGCAAATTTTAAATATGCACAAATTTAGGGGGAGCTCTTACTTATCACATACTTCTCAAAGCGATGATATAATTCTTGCTTATTATCTTTTGTCGAAGCTTTGATCTATATGTTGTCATCAATTACCAAAAAGGGGGAGATTGAAAGTGCAACTATCCCTAGGTGGTTTTGGTAATTCATAACAACATATAGCTCATTGAGCTAATGCTATTCCAAGATGATTATTTCAGGAAAGCTCAATGATTGGCATGGCATGGATGTGAAAGTGGAACCCTCAAAATGCTAAGGACAAAGGATTGGCTCAAGCTCAAAAGCTCAAGACTCTTCATTTTATATTTTAGTGATCCAAGATCACATTGAGTCCATAGGAAAAGCCAATACTATCAAGGAGGGATGAGGTGTTGCTTAATGAGCCTCTTGCTTCATGTGCTTAGTGATATGCTCCAAAACCCTCAACTACTTTCCCATATCCACATATGACCTAAACCCTAAGCCAAACTCGGTCCTACCGATTCTTCCTATCCGGCGCCACCGAGTTTCACTTGTCATTAGCCACTGCCAAACCCTAGCAATTCGGTCCTACCGATAGGGATCTCGGTCTCATCGAGATGGGGTTGCAAACTCTCTGTTTCCCTTTCGTAACTTTTCGGTCTTACCGAAAGAGCGAATCGGTCCCACCGAGATTGCAATGTAAACTCAGTGTTTCCCCTTTGTAACTTTTCGGTCTCACCGAGTTCCACTCAGTCTCACCGAAAGAGCAAATCGGTCCCACCGAGTTTGCCTGACCAACTCTCTGGTTAGCTAATTACCAAATTCGGTCTCACCGAGTTTGTGTAATCGGTCTCACCGAGATTACGTTATGCCCAAACCCTAACCATATCGGTCCTACCGAGTTGCATGTCAGTCCCACCGAAAATCACTAACGGTCACTAGGTTTACATTTTCGGTCCGACCGAGCTTATTGATTCGGTCCCACCAAGATTGGAAAACTGTGTAATGGTTGGATTTTGTGTGGAGGCTATATATACCCCTCCACCTCCTTCTCATTTGAAGAGAGAGCCATCAGAACACACACACCATTCCAACTCATATGTTCTGAGAAAGAACCACCTACTCATGTGTTGAGACCAAGACATTCCATTCCTACCATATGAATCTTGATCTCTAGCCTTCCCAAGTTGCTTTCCACTCAAACCTCTTTCCACCAAATCCAAATCCTATGAGAGAGAGTTGAGTGTTGGGGTGACTATCATTTGAAGCACAAGAGCAAGGAGTTCATTACCTACACACTATTTGTTACTTCTTGGAGAGTGGTGTCTCCTAGATTGGCTAGGTGTCACTTGGGAGCCTCCGACAAGATTGTGGAGTTGAACCAAGGAGTTTGTAAGGGCAAGGAGATCGCCTACTTCGTGAAGATCTACCGCTAGTGAGGCAAGTCCTGTGTGGGTGATGGCCATGGTGGGATAGACAAGGTTGCTTCTTCGTGGACCCTTTGTGGGTGGTTGCTTCTTCGTGGACCCTTCGTGGGTGGAGCCCTGTGTGGACTCGCGCAACCGTTGCCCTTGGGTGGAGCCCTGTGTGGACTCGCGCAACCGTTACCTTTCGTGGGTTGAAGTCTCCATCAACGTGGATGTAGGATAGCACCACCTATCCGAACCACGGGAAAAACATCCGTGTCTCAAATAGCGTTTGAATTCTCCAAACCCTTCCCTTTACATTCTCGCAAGTTGCATGCTTTACTTTCCGCTGCCTATATACTCTTTGCATGCTTGCTTGAATTATGTGACGATTGCTTGACTTGTCCTAAATTAGCTAAAATCTGCCAAGAACTAAAATTGGGAAAAGGTTAAGTTTGTATTTGGTCAAGTAGTCTAATCACCCCCTAGACATACTTCCGATCCTATAGTGGTCGATGCCCTAGCAGCCATCTTAGACAAAGCAAAAGCTGCAGACCACATCAAAGGCATAGTCCCACACTTAGTAGGAGGGACCGGCTTGTCCCTCCTACAATATGCGGACGACACCATTATCATGGTGGAAGGATCGGCGAGCGACATCATGAACCTGAAGTTCCTCTTGCTCTGCTTCCAGCAGATGTTTGGCCTCAAGATTAACTTCAATAAGAGCTCGGTGATGGTTCTGGGATACTCCGACGCCGATCGTCAGAGTATCGCGGACCGGCTCAATTGCCCGCTCGGGAGTTTCCCCACAACCTATCTGGGGATACCCATTAGTGACTTGAGGCTCACGGTGGCCGAGCTTCGGCCCACGGTGGGCAAGCTCCAGCACCGCGTGGAGCCATGGCAGGGAAGGTGGCTTTCCAAAGCCGCCCGAACGGTGTTGATCAACTCATCCCTATCCAGCCTGCTCCTATTCATAATGAGCTTTTACAGCCTGCCCGAGACTCTGCACCATGAGATTGCCAGGGTTCAGGGTCGCTTCTACTGGGCTGGTGAGGGAGACAAGCAGAAATACCACATGGTACGATGGTCTGAAATTTGTAAACCTCGTGATCAGGGCGGGCTTGGGATAATGTGTTCCAAGCGGATGAACATTGCCCTCCTAACTAGATGGCTTTGGCGGATTACGAACGGCGAGGGTGGCCTGTGGCTCCGCATCATACAGCGGAAATACCTACGAGGCCAACCCCTCGCCTTTTGCCAGCGGTCAGGTGGCTCCCAGTTCTGGCAATATATCATACAACTGCTTCCGGTCCTGCGCATTGGGTCCTCGATTACGGTAGGATCTGGTACTGCCACGCTGTTTTGGTTTGATCGCTGGGCTGGTGATGCCCCCTTCGCGGCTCGTTTTCCTGACCTGTTCTCCATCGCGGTAGACCCGCGGATATCGGTGGCGACGGCCCTTATTGACTTAGGGCGTCTCGCATTCCGGCGTCAGTTTGGCCCGGCAGAGATTGCGGCTTGGGATGACCTGATCGCATGCATTGCGCTCCACGAACCTGTGCTTGAGAATGGTGAGGACCGCACTCGATGGCGTCTAGAGCCATCAGGGATTTTCTCCACCACGTCGCTCTACAAGGCGATCGCCCCCACCCCGGGCCCTGCGACGCTTACCGTCATCTGGGAGATCCGACTCCCTTTGAAAATTAGGATATTCCCGTGGCAATGGATTCGTGGCCGCCTTCCATCTGGGGTGGAAGTCCTGAAGCGCAACGGCCCCGGCGATGGACGTTGCCCGCTATGCGGGCCGGAAGAGGATTCGAACCATATTTTCTTCACCTGCCTGTCCGCGCAGTTCCTATGGAGCTGTTTCCGCGAGATGGTTGGGGGCAGATGGGACCATAACAACTTCCCCGATCTTTTCGCCGAACTCCAGGCACTGCCACCCTTGTCCCGCCACATTACATGGCTGACCATTGGTGTGCTTGCCTGGACGCTGTGGACTATTAGGAATAAACTTGTGATTCAGCGTATACCTCTTCGACGCGCTACTGATGCTTTGTTCAAATGGTCTGGTTACCTGCAGCTTTGGCGGCCGCTTAGCCGCCCCAGGGAGAGAGACGCCATCACCTCCATCATCACCCAGCTTCGCGCGATGGCTCTCCGTATGGCTCCGCAGCTTCCCCCACCACCACCTGAGCCAGATTAGCTTTTCTCCGTCTTCAACGCCGCCGCCGCCGTGTGTTGTTTGTGCCACCCTTGTGGTGTTTGGGCTTGTTGTGCTGTGCCCACAGCAGACTTTGTGGTGTTTGTGTTGGACCTTGTTGCGGTGGCGTTGTGTGTGTGTGTGTTTGTGTTGGATGATTCCCTTTTGACTGCTTGGTGGTTGCTTTATTTATAAAGCGGGGCGAAAGCCTTTTTCGGTAATTGTACGTGTGAGATGGACGCTAGCAACGAGTGAAAACCTAAGCCGGATGGGGTGAAAAACAGCGCTGCTACTCCTCTCCCTTCCGCTTCGTCCGGCGCGCCCTCTCCCTCGCCGCCGCCATGGCCTCTCCCGCCGCTCATCTCCACCTCCTTCTGCGCCCTCTTGCTGGCCGCTACATCCCCTGAGCCCATGGCTTCCAGCGCATCCCCTCTCTGCCCCCACCCCTCCTCTCCTCGCTTCGTCCCAGATTCTCGATCTGGAGCGGGAGGTACGCGGCCACATGTCGGGGATGCCTCTTCGGCATCGTCTCCTCTCCTCGCTTCCTCCCAGATTCCCGATCTGGAGCGGGAGGTACGCAACCACACGTCCCTACTGTCGGGGATGCCTCTTCGTCGTCGTTGACGGGACGAGGGGAGCAGCAGCCGTAACAGGCGGCAGTGTTAGCAAACACGGGCAGCAGCCGCAGCAGGCGGCAGTGCTGACGAGACGGTGGTCCACGGCATGGGCGTGTGTCCTCGACAGAATTCAAAAAGATGAACTTCTAGCATTCTGTAGGAATTTCATCATGGAAGTTGCAGAGGAAACATTCATTTAAGTTTCTCCAATTTTCTTTCCTAATTTTTTCTCCCCTCATCATATATAAATACTTCACAAAGTTAATTTCTTTAACTTCTCAACCACGTCTAAATTTTGGGGAAAGGAGAGAGGAATTAGAGAGAGACAGATAATTTGAGGAGCTTTCTTTTTTTGTCTTCTCAACCCCGTCTAATATATGGGAAAAGACAAAAGACACAGGAATTCGAGAGAGAGACAACTGAAGAGCTTTCAAGTTCGAGAGCAGCCATGTCCTTGATGCGCTGGCGGCCTCCTCATCGCTGATGTCGCGTGGCTGTGGCTGTTGTATGGCTGCTGGAGATGGGTGCAGTTTCCTCCGGGTCCGTGCACGGTGATGGTATTTTAAGAACACGTTAACTGGCCCAAGAAAATTGGTCATGGTATTAGAGCAGACTAAGCGGACATGGTGTTTGAAACTTAGGTGGTCATGGTTATCGACCAGATGTGGCGCCTCACGTCTCCCTGAGCCTCGGTGTTAGCAGTGCAAGTGCTCGTTTCCCATATGTCTGCCCACTCCTCCCTCTCATCAAGCTTTCTTTTCTATTCTCTAAATTCCTCTAAATTTGCGGTGTGCAGGTCTGAGAAAAAGAGAGAGGAATAAGATATGGTAAGGTTTTGGCAAAGAACATTCTTTCCCGAGCTTGGGAAATTTTGGTCATCTAATATTGATTTCATGATTTGTGGTTAATACTTAATACACGCTGTTGTTATTTGATCTCTTTGTTGCTCATGTCCTACATGATGTTGCATGGGGCACATGCAAAATACCATTGGAGTGACATATATAGTACGTCGCTACTGGCTGCATGTAATTACATTTTTATTTCACTTTGATTTTGTTTTTCTGCTGATCGTTTCTAGGTGGCTGATGATTAATCATTAAAGGATGGCGCATTACCCACCTGAGGGAAAATACCAAACTACTATGAAAAAATCAAACATTTGAGAAGGTAAAACCGGGGGAGGATTAGCAGTCGAGTGCTTGGGTAATTTTTGGAGTGATTGAATTGGTCGAACAAACTTATCACACTACCTCAACTAATTCTCCTTCGTATTTTGATGTGTTTATGGCGAACCATTTATGAGGTGTGTTTGGTTCCGATGGTTCTGGTGGGTGGTTGCAGCTATGAGGCTAAGCTAATCGAGTGGTGTGAGATCCCTCATACGTCCCCAAGACCATGGTTCATACTTTTTTTATTTGGATGTGCTAAATGGCCACTGACAGGCAGAATTCTTGTTTTTGTAGTTACATACAACAAGATTGTACACGTAAGATGTTCTTATGATGAGGATCTACATACCTTGGTCAGGTCCTAACTCACTGGGAAGGTAAATAAATCTCTTCTTGTGATTAATTTCCTTGTGTTTTGTTTCAATGGGTTTAAGAAGTGAGAAATCTTGAGGTTTGTGAAGTTTTTTTTTCCCAGTGTGGTTGATCTTTGTTTCGGACACAATCGGCATGATAAGCCTCGTGTTGTGTGTTCTAGCGTCTGGCCAAGGAGTGGAGAGGTTTAGGGAGCATTATACTTATCTTCGTGCAACTAATTGTATGTTTATATTCGTTAGCTATGGAAGTCTTCATACTCATTGGCTGATTAGTTACTTCTGAAGTTTGATAGTAAATTGATTTTGCAACTACAATAGTTAGCGAATGAATTTTTTTGGTGATTCTTGACCATTTAGTTAGAAATGATTCAACAATCTATGATTTTAAAAATTGCAGTGATCTCTAGAACATATAGTTATGGGCTCAAAAATTGTCTCGGGCTTGATGTTTAATTTGATATAAATTTTTGTAGCTTTGCAGCACACTACTTTGCTATTCTGGATATAAGAGACCATTTATGGCTGTAACGGAGATGGAAGTTCGTTTCAGTTTGGTTTAATGGAAATCCAACACAACCAATCGATATTTGACAGTCTCTGTATGTTCCTTTTCCCTTTTCTTTTTAAGGCACCACATTTACAATACCAGCTAAAAAATATGTGGAGACGGACTAACAATGTAAGAGCAATGTCATACTAAACTTGGTACACGCACTGGAGATGTTCGCTACTGCAACTAAGCTCTGACAATTAAGGATCTGTGTATATAATATTTGTACTGTTCTTAGTCGACCTTCCCTACTCGGAATTACGTAATTGAGGTGCTTCTTTATTGGTTAGCTCATGCCTGCATTTTGGTGGTTGGATTGTGATCCTTTGTTCTATGCAGAAATCTCGAGGGAAGCGTTGGTTTCAGGCTCAGGCTACCTGGTTGTAGGGCTGGTGTTGCTTGTTTGGTTTGTTGAGATGCTTATTCGCTGGTTGTCCAGTTGCGACTTGGCTTTGAAAGTTGCAGCCTATTTCCTTTTAAGGTGTTGTGAGGGTTGGCTATACGAAACTGTCACCTATAGAACTGTTGTGTTCCCTTGTATCATTGCTACTGCCTTATTTTAAAACTATATACCCATGCAAGTATAGATTTTAAATTGTTCCCTTTGGTGCAATGTTTGACTGGTCTTAGTATTTACTAAGTATTGCCATTGAGCAAGCTCTTTCTATCTATGTGATTCAGTTGATGAATTCGGTTTTCTGTAGTCAATTCATACTGTAGGAGCCCGGGATGTCTTAACCACAGTGATGATGCATATATAGGTTAATGTTTTTTTTGTGGGGGAAATAGGTTACGTATTTAATGTCCTCTTCTTCTTTGTCGGTCGCAAGTTGGTTAATGTTATTTTTGCTCATGCACAACCAATCATAGGAATCGGTACAAGTTTATGTTTTATATCTTTGCACCCGTGTTTGCTATTGCACACTTATGTGACCATATGCCTTTGGTTTTGGCCGACTATATACTGTATAGAGGGCATAGTAGTCCTGGTTACACTTGCATCATGGCATGCATAAGTTTATCTCTTCAACTGTCATTTTGAATCTGGTTTACGGGCATGGTGTCACATCCTGGAAAATTAATAAATCCATTTATATGGTGTGTAAGGGCTTCTTTGGATCACAGGATTAGAAAACAAAGGAATTCAAAAAACACAGGAATTTGACGGGATTGTAGGTGCAAAACAGAGGATTACAAAATAGAGAAAAACTAAAAGAATGGTCATTTGGATGGAACACAGGAAAAACACAGGAAAAGTGCCTCGATCCTACGCGAATCAGTGTAAAAAAGAGGTTATAGTGGATGTTGAAATTCCTATAGGATTGAGGTGTAGGAATGCATCCATAGGAATTTTGGAGGTGTGGTTCCTTTGATCCAAAGGGCTTCTTTAGGAAAAAATCCAATGAATTGGAATCCTATGAAAATCCTTCAATCCAAAGAGGCCCTAATACTTCTATATTCTTATGTTCTTGGCATGCTAAGTAACGTTGCCAGATCCTCATGTTCCTGCACAATACTCCGGCAACTTAATAATGCCATGAATTTCTTAGACCATACATTTCTTCTGCATCTCAGGGTAATCCGTGTCTTCACACCAAATTTCTCCTCAAGCAAAAGTACATGACTATATGAACATATGAAATCGCATTGTTAACATGCATTATATTATTCTATGGTGAATTCAGGAGTGTTTTTGTACATCCCGGGGCAGGTACAAGACTCCCATATGTTGTGAGCTCCTCCCAAACATAGTAGACTTTGTTTTTTTGGATGATACTCCCTCCAGCAGAGGCTCAGCCCAACAAGGACATTTTCCAACAAGAAATTAGTTTGATCGAGAGTTGCTGGTAAAGGATGGTGCGGATGATGAATAAATGAGGAAGCCGATTTGCACTACTCAGAACAGAAGGATCATCGGCCGTACTATATGCTTGAAACACCACCATGAATAGGACATCTTTGATTTCATTGTCTGAACCCGAGTGCTCCTGTATATAATGTACACCCTTCGTTCCTAAATGTAAGATTTTTTTGCAGTTTGAATTGAAATGTAAAAACATGTTATATTTAGAAGCAGAGGTGGCATGAACTGATCTCTTGAGTTACCATAGGCTGGGTGACCAAAACTATATATATGATGCATCTCTGCCTATGTAGCTTTGCTCACCATGAACTGATCTCATGCCTTTCTATGCTTCAACAAATTTATGAACGGTGTCTAACTAAATATGCCAATTTGCATGGTTTGAAAACCTGGTTCATTCTCGCCCTTTGCGTCATTGGCGCAATGGGTCATCTAGTATTTCTCAAGGTTGAGGATGACCCAAAGAGACGCCAAACAAAGTATTCTATAAACCAGTTTTAATAAAACAACAACTTAAAAATGGTTTTCCTAAAAATAATCATAAAACTGGTTTTACTAAAGCTTGTTTCAAATACTAGTTATCCAAACAACCACAGATATGATATCGTTTGAGATTTAATAAATTGACTTCATGTGCGATTCTACGTAATTAACGTAACAAACTAGGTGGATGAATATGATTGCGGAAAGATGTGGCTACTCTCACGTGTACACACACCTCTTATCTTGGCCTTTGAATTCCTTTGAGATTCACGAGATGGACCGACGCATTGCAGACTGTTTGCAGGACGCATGCGTTCAAACCAGTAAGTGAGCCTAGGCAGGGCGTAGGTCATAGGCACAATTGTTCACGATAGATATGTCAGGGCAGGTTCTGTAGCAGTCACCTCACTCTCAACTATAGCGCAAGAGAGCAAATGTGTGGATTTTGAGGAGAGAGAGAGCAAGCATGCATGACAGACTTCGAGAGAAAGACACTTTTCCCTTGAGAAATTGAAGAGAGAGAGAGAGGTGATGCGTGCCTTATTTTATTTATTGAAATATGTGAATGAGAGTCTGTGAGAGAAGCAAGCGATGGAGAAGAGAGATTATTTCTCTGATTGAGAGAGAGAGAGAGTGCGCAAGAGAGAGCGCTGATAATAAATGCGAGAGAGCTTTCAAGAGAGAGAGAGAGATTGGGGGTAGAAGTGATTTGACTGATCATGCATGATGCATCCATTTTACTCCATCGTTCCATTTATATAGGGCATAATGCATTTTTCTAGACCTCATTTGACTTTTGACAAGATTAATAGTACATAAGATGCATAACGTAAAAATTATATCATTGAAAGCTTCTTTCACATACGAATTTGGTGGTATGCTTTGTGTAAGTTGCATGTCATATATTTTTCGCAAAAAAAAAAGTTGCATGTCATATATTATTGCTTTAACATTTGATTAAAGTTAGTCTCAAAAAATGTATTAGACCCTATATAGATGGAAGGAGGGAGTAGAATTTAGACATGGCCTGAGGAGAAATAGAGATATGTGAAGGATGGCAGACGATGGTTCACGTGAGTGTAGAGACGCGAGATGTGACCTGCCAGCCTACACACTAGGTATGCAGTCGAGTGAGACTTGTAGTTATTGTGTATGTAGGCCTGCAAATCAAAACAGGATTGAAGAGTAGTGTTCGGATCACGAGGTGAGACAACTACAAGGAATGGATAGGATAGTAGGTGTACCCACACCCGAGAGTAGAAAGGCCACTCTCGTATGATTGGAGGTAAAGGGAAGGACGGGCCCATCCCTCTGAAAATTAAAAGGGGAGAGGTTTAGTTGTTAGAAAGTTTGCGTAAAGAGCAGCTACGTAGCTTTTCATAGATGTAGGATTTTCGGTTCTAAAATATACCGTTGCGAGCAAATAACCCACTTTATGGATGGACGGACCATGTTCCTTGGCTTGCTTCCGCGAATCAATTTTTACAAACATAATCCATCTCTCGTTGCATAAAGACAAAGACAAACAT
This sequence comes from Triticum aestivum, assembly GCF_018294505.1. Lineage (NCBI taxonomy): Eukaryota > Viridiplantae > Streptophyta > Magnoliopsida > Poales > Poaceae > Triticum > Triticum aestivum. Next base: position 111,969,283 of record NC_057809.1, read on the forward strand.
TTTCATGATGGGCCTTAACTGAGTTTTTACTACAGCAGTACACTATTTTTTCTTTCTTTTAAATCCCTTGTTCTTTTGAACTGTTCCAGTTTTGTTTGCGAAGCGGCGTTGTGCTAATTAATTCAAGCCGTGTTCGTCTGCCGGGAGCGGCACGGGGGGCATGAGGTGCTGCATCTCCATCATCTGGAGGTTGAAGTCGTCTTTCGTGATCGACTCCGGCGGCTTGTCCGGCCACACGGCCACCAACTCTTCGCCGCCGAACAGGCCGGACACCTCCTCCTCTGCCACCGCCAAGCTCGCGGGCATCCCCTTCGCAGGCTTCACGCCATCTGCGCGTGTGTCGACGACATCATGCATGGCATTGTTAACTCACCGGAGTCGGACGTGACATATTTGGATTGGGAGAGAGACGATGGTCAAGATCCAACTCACCGAAGAAGCAGTCGCATTTCCCGCCATAATGCGAGGTCACGTCGCCTTCGGATCGGCTGCCACTGCCACCGCTGAGGCCGGACGGCCACGCGGAGTAGTCGTTCTCGTTGTAGACCAGCTCCGGCATGGACGTAACGCGGAGCAGGGCGGCGCCGGGCAGCCGCTGGTCCTGCTCGAGGACGAGCATCTCGAGCGGCCCGCCGGCGTCGGCGGGCGATTGGTTCGAAGGAAGCTCCTGCGCAGAGGGGGGCACCAACGGTGGCATCCCCAGCGCGTCGGCGTAAAGCTTGTTGGCGTGGCCGAGGCCGGCGGAAACCTCGTCGTGGTGGAGGTACGGTACTTGCGCTGCGAGGAGGGCCTGCGGGTTGTGGCTAATGTTGCCGGTGAATTGGAAAGGCTGCGGAGGAGCGACGTTGTTGAAGGCGGGGTGGAACGGCGGCGCAGCCGGCCAGGCGAACTGGTCCGCGGCCGCGTCCAGGAGGAGCGGTGCTTGGAGGCTGCTGGCGTTGCCGTCGGCGTCGACGATGGGCCTCAGCTTGCCGGCGCGGACGAGCGCCACCTCCCGCTCGACATCCGGCGGGTACAGGGCCAGGCCGGCGCGCTTCCGCCGCTTCAGCCGCGTGTTCCAGTAGTTCTTGATCTCATTGTCCGTCCTCCCCGGCAGCTGCATGCAGACGCAGATCGGGCACCAGGCAATCGATAGGCAACGGCAGGCAAGAAATTCTAATGGCGAGGCGGGGTAAAGGGATCGAACGACCGGTGGTACTCACGTGTGCGGAGATGCGCGCCCACTTGTTGCCGATGAGCGCGTGGAGGCGGAGGATGAGGCGCTCCTCCTCCGGCGAGAAGGGGCCCCGCTTGAGGTTGGGGCGAAGGTGGTTGGCCCACCGGAGCCGGCAACTCTTGCCGCAGCGCAGCAGCCCCGTCTCCCGCCGCACCGCGTTCCAGCTCCCTTCGCCGTGCCGCCGTACGTGCTCCACCAGCAGCTGGTCCTCATCCGGCGTCCATGGCCCCTTCTTCAGCCTGCCGCCGCCCGCCGCCGCACCCTGCTCCACGGATCCACCCGCCGCTTGTTCAGGCTGCTGAGGCGCCTCCACAGCCATCGATCGATCGACGGACCGGTGAAATGATCCGCCTCACCTTTCCTCTCTCCTCCTCTTCCTCTTCTCAAAGCTTACATGCGATCGAGATCGAGAAGAGGGGGAGAGAGGCGGATGATCTCGTCGCCTACCTCCCACGCATCGCCGGGCCGGAGGAGTCAGAAACCATCGAAGACAAAAACATGAATGAATGGAAGATCAAAAGCTCAACGCATTGTACGTATATGTTCCTAATCAATCTAGAAACTGAAACCTAGCGTCCCGATCGAGCACATCCTCTACTAGAGAGGAGCAGAATTCGCCGGAGCTACTAGAAGAAGATTATGAGAACAAAGGGAAATATTTGTTTTGTTTTTTGTCAATCTAGTAGGGGTGGCGGGCCAAAAAAGAGGAGAGGAAAAAATGGGGGAGAGAAGGAGAACGCGAAAATAATGGCACGAAAGATTGATGGTCCTCCTATTTAATCGGTCCAGTCCATGCTTGATGCATGCGGCCATGCATGAAGGGGCGCATGCATCCCTGCATGCCTTCTGTGAATCCATCTCCTCCCGTGTGTTGAAGAGATCTAGAAGCTAGTAGGGCATCCACACTATATTGTTTTCGGAACTGCTGCGCGGACGACAACAGTATGCACGACAGATGAACGATGCGGGATCAAACGGTCTGCTGGACTCTGCTACATGCATGGACGGACAGGGATCTGTTGTCGTGCATGAATCGTGCGCACAGCATCGTGTGTGTAGCACTGCTCTATTGTTTTTGCTGCCCACAAGAGCATCTCCGACAGTTGATGTATAAGTTTTTTTTTTTTTGCGGGAAGACAGATGATGTATAAGTTGGTGTAAAAAAAGTAGAGTAGGACAGAAGGTTTTAGGTCACCAGAAATTGCCCTAAAATTAACTTCCAAACTTTAAACAAGATCACCACATATTTTGATATTTTGAACTACGAAATGTTCAAACTTAATAAACATGAAAATAGCAATACTACGATAGATTCACTACTACACGCACACTAGAGACACACTAATGGTCACCATCCTTGGACTCCACACAGTTCTAAAGCTCCAGCAACGATTCATCACTACCGAATTCGACATCGTCTTTGTTGTTGTCGGACTCAATCTTGATTGCCTGTCAGGGCCAACCTCGTCCTCCTTCTTGCGCCTCACGACCCTCTTGGCAAAGAATTTGCGCCCCACTACCACGAGGTGTGGATTCACCTTAGTGAATCTCACCATAGCCACTGCATCACACTCATGGGCGGTGCGCTGCTCCACCACCAGGAGATCTTCCTTCCCCTCACCGCGTGACACGATTCATAGTCCAGGGATGAGGAACTCCGCGTCCTCGAGCGACGTAATATGGGGGAAGTTGAGCTGGAGTCGGTGATACTTCCAAGCCACCACGTCGTAAGCACACGCGACAAAGCTCGGGTGTGGTAAAGGTGCCGAGCCATCTCTGCTGCCGATCATAGTTGATTTTAGCAATGAAGCGGCCGGACTGCCGGAGCCGAAGGCCATGGAAGGGTGTGCTTCCCGCAACACGGTGGCATGGAGGTGGCGGCTGCTGGCATGGCAACATTTTAGGCGTCATGTAGGCCGGCGGCGGCAACGATTCTCGATGGAGCGGCGGCCGAATGTGGCGGTGGTGGCCTAAATGGATAGATCGATGGAGGGAGAGTCGTGGATCCGCCGCTAGCAGACAATGAGGGCGGCTAGATTCTGACGGCTGCGGGGCGCACTACTATATACTCAAAATACTACTAACATCTCATCACTGGTTAGTGATGATGGTCATCACTGACCGATAAATCTAGGATGTATTAGTGATGAGCCTCGGTTGGTTCACCGAGGCAGTTTACACTGTTCGGTCTAGTTTCGACCGGTCAATGGTAGGGGGTTCTTCCACCTCCCCCAGACGATATGTCAACACAGATGGGCTTGCCTATTTGTTTGGTCAATGGTAGCCTATTATCACTTATCTCTCTTTTTAAAGGCCGATCATTGGTATATTTTCTATACGTGATCTTCTTCCCACGCGGACAACAAAAAATTAAACGGAGAAATATGAACACATTCATGCTTCATCGATTATCGATAATGGGTTCCCAATGAGCGTTCATTGAACCGACGACAATTCCCACGATGGCGCTCGTTTGTCTATCATGCATGGATTCTCAATGAGCATGCGTTGAACCGGCACACGATTCCCACGGCGACACTTGTTTGGCTACCGAAGCATCTTTCCCAGATGCCGACTGATATTGTTAGGTTATATATACGGGGCTATGGCATTTCTATACCGCTTCACCAGCATTGGCGCACTTCCTCTGACACCTTCGACCGGCGTTGCCTCACTAACGCCCTTCTTCCCCTCACTAAACAACAAACGACAACAATGACAGTCCCAGTTGAAGCCTTGTCGGAAGCCGCATCCACTCCCGCCACTGTGCCGGAGCCCGTTGATGCTCCTATTTGTGGAGCCTGAGCCTGAGCCAGTGCCAATCCTTATTCCACCTCATGCTACCGTTGCCATCCACCTCATCATTGCATAGCCTGGGTAGGCTAGATTTGTCAAGCCCTTACTCTTTGACTTTGAGCCAATCCTACGGCCCCACCGACATCAACGATGACAAACTCGCCGAGTTGTAAGCATTATATGACATGTGTATGGTCCACTGGAATGAGGAGAAGCGTGCGGAGAAGGAAGACCATCAATGCCTGACATGATTGCCCCGCTTCGAACAAACACGCGCGGAGTCCATACTTGTAGAGGTTGAGGCCCCACATGTGACACCCAATGATAATACCCTAAATACTTTTTTTGCTATTATATTGATTGTGCATCATTTGCATTGCATGACAATTGATTAATTAATTAACTTGAACTATTTTTCACAAATGGGAAACAAAAGGTCTCCAAGTGTTTTGAATATTTTTATATGGCCTTGTTCTATTATGAAAAGGCTAGTTTCAAGTTTCATTTGATTCTCAAATTGTTTGACACCGCAAGGATCAAATATGGAGGCGCTAATAGTTGGTCTAATAAACCATTATCCAATTAAAAGTGTTAACCAGGTTGCCTATATTCCCCTCTATCCTTCTAGACCAATTGCATGACCTGTTGCACAATCGGTCTAGAACGTTCCTCCTCAAGTTTGTTAATTTGGACACAGTCGACGAAGCTCTAGCATAGATTCCTATCATCTCCTTGGGATAGTGAGGTTAGGGTTTCTCGTAATATGGAGAGATTTGACGTCTGGTGCTTTATATCGGGCTCTATATTTTTAATAATTCAAGTTTTTCACTTTATTTTTATTTTTGTGTTTTTCTATTATAAATAATTTAGGATTAAAAAAATCTCCAAAATTTTAAAAATGTGCATTTGGAAAAAAGTGTTTAGGAAATCATAAAATGTTCGTGGATACAAAAAATATTCGTGATCTCACAAAAAATGTTTGTTTATTCAAAAAATGTTCATGATTTTTAAAACTAGTTCAGGAAACCAAATTTTTCCATGATTTTGAAATAAATGTTCATGTATTCAAAAAAGTTATGAAATTGAACAAATATTTGCAAATTCAAAAATTGTTCATGAATTTATAAAAAAGTTCACACAATTCAAAAATGTTCATGAATTACAAAAAAGGTTCATCAATTCAAAAAATATTGTCTGATGAAAATGTTCGTGAATTACAAAAATTGTTCCCCCAATTTCTGAAAATGTTCTTCATTTCGAAACAAATTTTCTCGGGTTTCAAAAAAGATGTTCAGTTTTTTCAAAAAATCTTATGAATTTGTAAAAACTGCTCGTTAATTCAAAAGTGTTCATGATTTTAAAAAATGTTGATGATTTTTTAAGATGTTCATGATTTCAAAAAAAGTTCACCAGTTCGAAAAGTTCAAAAACTGGTCATGATTTTGGAAAGTATGTTCACAAATTTGAAAGAAGGCTGTGAAAAAAAAGTAAAGGAAAAGATAGAAAGGAAAGAAAGAGAAGAGGGAAAAGCGGAACAGTAAATAAAAACGAAAAATAGAAATAGAAAACTTAAAAAACTAAAAAGAAATAAAAACTAGAAGAAAAAACAAAGGAAAAATTAAAAGAAGTGTGGGGAAGGAATCCCGAAATGGGCCCGCCCAGAAAGGATCTGACGCTGTTGGGGTGTGTATGTACGAGCTCGCTATTTGGCGACCAACGCGCCAAATAGGAGTGGCCTTTGTATTGGCCTAGAAACGAAGCAACCTATGAATAGGGCCTGGCCCTGTCATGCCCGGCCCGCGTATAAAAGGGCCTAGCCGGCCTTAACGCTGGGCTTCGGAGATCGGCCGTTTCCTGGCAGACCTAAGGCCGGCCCGGCCCTTTTATTCGTGTGGTGTGCCGGGCCAACAATCCGTGCCCGCGAACCGGCCTTACAAACACGGGCCATATGACCAGGGTTGGGTAACAAAATCTTTGGGGTTTTGACTAATTTTCGCCTCCCCTCTAAGAGACTAATTTTCGCCGTCGACCGGCGGCAACGCCGACAACCTCCGACGCTTCCTCCTTCTCCTCCCCGGCGATGGGAGACCTCCGCCTCCGACTAAACCAGACACAGAGGGTCCGTCTCGAGGCCGCACTCCACGAGCTCCAGATCCTCGCCGCCGCCGCCGCCGCCGCCGTCACCTTCGCGGACAACATCCCCGTCAACCCCGAGGACACCATCCTCAAGTATCAGCCCGCCCTCACATCCCCCTTCCCACCTGTTGCTCCGCTCGTGTTTCGTGATGGGACTTATAGGGTTCTCGGGCGTGCGCGTGTGTTTGCTTTGCGTGCAGGGGGCATGGCACGTCTGATCAGGATGGGGAGGTTGTGGCGACGGTGTGCGGCGTGGTGGAGCGGGTCCAAAATCTCGTCTGCGTGAGGACGCTCCGGGCAAGGTGCTCTCTCCCTGCCTTCCCCCTGTTCTCCGCTCTAGCAGTTTCCAGCCAGCGATTTGATTGGTTTCTGTTTCCCTGCCTGGCAATGCTGGCATTACTATGGCATGCCGAGTAGTACAATGGTCTACGCAGCATGAATTGATTGGTTGGCTTATACTTATTTGTGAATGGATTATTGTAGTGCGCACTGAAGTTTCATACTGAAATATTACGGGGTGTTGGATTCGAGCAGGGTGGTTATTATCTGTGCTGAATCGAACTCTAGATATTTGGGTTCACTATAACTTGTTATACTAATTGATTTACAGGGCAGGGAGTGCATTCTACCCTAATTCGTTGAAGGCGTAGTTGTTTGTTTGATTATCATTGGTCTGTCAATTGACAGATGGTAAAAATAAGCCTTCTCTAGTACCC
>NC_057809.1:111976423-111978118 GCF_018294505.1 Triticum aestivum
GGGGGGATAGGGGCCATTTGATTCTACTTTAATAAAAATTGTTGCAAATGTACTTAACATTTAAAATTATGGATGACTTCTAGCTAGGCTTAGCTCATTTTTCTCTTGGACTTTTTCAGGTATAAGCCACAGAAAGGGGATATCGTTATTGGCCGTGTCAGTGAGGTACGAGCACTTTGTGTCACTCTCTCAATGTTCTTCTCCTTTTTATAACATGGTTCCTGATAGGAATGAGCTACACACCTGAATGTAATAAAACATGTCATGGATTTCAGTCCATGACGATGCTCTATCTTTTGCCTTAAAGCTCACGGTTCAAACTGCGATAGTTGTTGTATGTTGTAAACAACCCAAGTACGAGGTCCTTGCCTGGTTAAGAGCATCTTGTCAGCCACAACGCCGGGGGTGACCGTCGTCGACTGGTGGCATGCTGCCGACCATCACCCCAAAGCAGCTACACAAGGGGCTGGATTCTAGGACCATTTTGATATCCTGGATGCTCTGGAAACAGCGCAATGAGTGCACGTTCAAGCACACCAGACCAAGCATTCCAGCACTGTTGGCTAGGATCAAGGAAGAATCAAGGTTATGGGTGTGGGCTCAAACTCTTGGGCTTCGGGTGATCTTGCTGGGATCTTGGGATGTCCATTAATTTTCTGTTGCTTAGCTCCTGGTGATACTTGGGTAGTTCTAGACACTGCTGAGGCTTGTACTTCGAACTCTTGTACATTTTTAATGAAAGAAACACAAAGCTTTTGCATTTTCTCGAAAAAAGATCCTCATAGTATATAGATGGATTGGACAATCAGTTTTCCGTATGTTTGATAGTTAGTAGTCTCAACTATTTTGTATGGGTCTCATTGTCCATGTTATTTACTTTTATTTGGATATACTCCCGTATGAATAATCAGAGGGCATGGGTAAATCTGGCTAATTATAGTCATGCCATCACAGTGTGATTCATTCACTATCTGCTTGTTCAGATGCAAAAAATGTATTCTATTCTGGCCAGTATCAGTTAAATGTGTTTTTCCCCTGCAAGATTGCTTCTAAGCGCTGGAGGTTGGAGATAAACTTTAGCCAAGGTGCTGTTTTGATGCTTTCTTCTATGAATTTGCCTGATGGAATCCAGGTATGCTGTTGCACCTTTACCCCGTAACACCCATAAGTGTGTGGCCTTCTTTTGTTAAAAAAGAACCATCAGCATATTCTTTCAGCTGGTGCATAATGGATATGGAGGGTAAGATATGAAAACGTGTGTGGGACAACGGGCTGACAACTGGAATATTCTTGCAGTACAATCTGGTAGATAAAATGATGCTAGACTACATCAAACAGATAATTCAACATGTCTCAAACCACACTTTCTAGCTGACTTAACAGTAGCTTGTACCAGTGTCTCCCCTAAGATATGCAGAGTACAGTAGCGACCAGGAAATTATTCAATTTCCTGCTTTTGTGGAAACTATATAAACTACAGTTACTTTCTTGAAGCATAAGTTGGATGTTATTTTAGAATGGAGATTTAAATGTTGCATCTTCTTCAAAGAGATCAATGACTGTTCATCATTAGCATGTGACATCTTTCACTAGTTAATTTTTCACCAATATTCTGGTTAATGATTTTTTTCCCACCCGCCTATTAGAGACGGAGAACTGATGTTGATGAGCTTAATATGCAGAGTATACTTGAAG